>NC_056731.1:1334623309-1334858309 GCF_019279795.1 Protopterus annectens | reverse complement strand
TCTACCCTGTATTTTCTTTGTAAGGAACAGTTAAATAAAATTAAGAATTCAATACACAGGAGGTTCAGATTCAAAAGTTTACTAGTGCACACCAGGAGGCAAAAAACCATACAAGTACAGAATTTTGTCTGACATGAAACAGGAAGCACACAATTTTATATAGGTTTAACATTTAAGCTATGCCCACCTTACTGACGTGATATGTCACAGGGCATCTACATCACTTTAGCTTACAATTCTTCATTCATTAAGTCTTGCTGATGCTGTATATTTTAAAAAACTTTTCTAGATACAATACAGCCTTGCTATCCAGCTGGTCAGTCATAATGTCTTTCTGTAAAGTTACTTATTCAAGGTTTCATATCAGTTCGAATACAATAGCAGCTTCAGTCTTTTAATGTATGTCTTTGTTCTCTGTTACACTTCCTCACACAGCTGCGTGCTATCTAAGTAACACATATACAAGGCCAGATCATTCCAACAGGAAAGAGCAGAAGATTTCATTATTTCGCACATTTAATTTCCTGACCCAGCAGATAATCACTTGTGAAAAGCATAAACATTAAAACTTGCTAAGCTAGCATTCTGTCAGGGTCAGAGATCAGCTTTTGCTTCAAGCCACACTGCAGTTTCAAAACTACTTCACATTTAGACATGAATTTTACTACTAATAGAATAAAATGCATTATATACTACTTTGCTTTTAAACTAGCATTTCTCATGTATTCAAATACACATTTTTCTAACATTTCCCCCCTATTAATACTTTTTATTCTATTTTGAAGTATGCATAGTGTCATTTCATCTCCTAGCCTTTTCAACTCAGGATTTTCAGCTAGGTGAGTCATTCAATCTATACTTCAGAAAAAGCGTTATCTGAAATCAATCTTTCAATTTCAATATCTTGATAGAAAGTTTCAGTAACAGATACATCAACAAATTCTTTGATTGATTTTTTCATGCAGGGAATTCCACAGCAAACACATGCTCCTATTAGGAGTATACCCACACAAATGGCAATCAGAATATTCATTAGGATGGAACCCCACCCCCCAAAAAGATTCTGGAAAAAGTCCGTCAGTGGGTTTGGGCCTGGTTCAGTCATGGCTGATTGAATTACCTCTAGGTGGTTATTTATCTCATGTCAATTGTCAGGAATAAAAGCACAGCATTCTTCTTTGATAAGCGCGCACGTACCACCTCTCGCTGCTAGGGTGAAGTCAAGAGCCATTCGATTTTGTAGCACAACAGTTCTCATTGCATTCAGTTCATCAGTCACCAATTCTAGGGCAGAAAAAGTTGCATTACTCATTACTTCGAGAAGTTTCGACAACTTCCTCAGCTCCCAGATCGATTTGACTGCTCCATAGGCTGGCAATATTCCTGCCCAGGATATAACACTGTCACTCAAGTCCATATGAGTCAATTCGCTTTTGTCTTTTACTGAATTATGGTCTTTCCAACCAGCTTCGATCTTCCCAACTGGATTCACAGGTTTCTTAACTGGACCTTCGGATTTCTGAGCTGTTTCTCTTACGTTTTGTATCTTACCCAAAGGCAATTCTGCAGTATGTCTTATTGCCGGAATCAAGTAACCCAAAAAACAACTGCCGGACCAATTCTCAGGTAACCATTTAAATGCTTTTTTCCCACAAATAAAATAACAGTTTTCTACTTTAGTACTAATACGCATCAGCCCTGCATGAAACATTTTCTGATCTATAACTGACAATTGTTTAAACAAAACTGGATTTCTTTGAATGTCAATCATAGTTGTTTTCAATGAGTTTAAATACGAGTCATAATTAGTACTGCAAAAAGTATTGCCATTACTATTCTTAATATAACACCGGTAAGATATGGTTATATTACAATTGCTCCAGCCCACCTGGAGAGTGTCATTTTTGTAGAAACATACAACTCCTTTTTGTGTGACAGGTAAAAATAAAGCTATTTTGTCCTGTGATCTCCAGTTCCTGTGTCGAAAAGTAAATTCTCCCAAGTCTCATTTATCCCCAAAGGGACAGCGGACATCATCAGTCCTCCATATTCTGTTGGTATAGCTGTACAAACCCAGCAACTTGAAATGTTCATAGTCTCTGCATACACACATTTCATGGCTAGGTATGTGTTAAAATTTGGATGCCAGTCTATAGACATTTCATCACGCCTTCCCACTTTCACTTGTGTGGTTGTGTGTAGGATAAACCACAGCAAGAAGAAAATTGTCACAATTACAGTTAATAAATGTACACACAACAAAATGATTATGCAACATCTCTGGGGTTGATCTAAACTTCTATTCACTTTGTTTTTGGCCATCTCGGTCTGGTTGTGTATCAGTCACAAAGTTTTTATCAAGTTGAAAGTTCTTTACCGGTTTGCAATGCGTCAAATGAACCCAGGATGCCCTCTCAGCCACTCTAACTGCAGTAGGCATTGCCAAAAGAACCTGGTGTGGTCCCTCCCACTTTGGACTCGCCCAATTCTTCCTTTTCGTCACTTTCACCCAAACGTATGTCTCAGGAACCACGACTGCTTCCACCGGTCTGGTCTGTTCCTTATCTGAAAAAGAGTTAAACTGCAAAACAGATTTATTAGTTAACAGTTTCCTCATATAACTAGCTAATGAACTGTCAGCCTCTTGCTCTGCAGGCATGAGAGCTTTCCACTGAGGCACATAATATGCTCTCCCAAAAACCATTTCAAAGGGAGTCAAACCCTTTACATTTGGAACCGTTCTCATACTCAGCAGTGCTAAAGGCAGACAGTATATCCAATTCTTTTGGGTCTCCTCTACTAGCTTCCTAAGTTTATTCTTTAGGATACCATTGTACCTTTCCACCAGTCCTGCTGACTGTGGGTGGTAAGCACAATGGTTCTTCAAGGAGATACCAAAAAATCTCCCAAGCTGATGAATCGTTTGATTCACAAAATATGTGCCATTGTCACTATAAATCCTTTCCAAAATGCCAAATCTAGGGATTACTTCTTTTAAAAGGGCTTTTGCCACTGTTGCTGCATCCAGGTTTCTGGTTGGAAAAGCTTCTACCCATTTAGAAAACATGTCTACAATAACTAAACAAAACTTTTTCCCTACACATTTATTCAATTCTATGAAATCCATACAAATAGTATGGAACGGGTATGGTGGTATAGGAAAACTTCCTTGCTTGGTTTTAAATGCCCCTTGTGCATGGTGCTTGTTACAAGTATGACAAACTGCACAAATTTTTTTTGTGTAATTTGTGTATCCATATGTTTGGAATATTCGATTCACTAACTGTACCATCCCCCCTGTTGAGACATGGCACTGCCCATGGCTCAACAAAACTGCATATCTAAATAAATTAGACGATAATATTGGTTTTCTTTCTTTGGAAATGTACAGTCCATTCTCAAGAATTGCACCTCGTTTTACCCATTTTTGTTTTTCTGCTTTTGTAGTAAGCATCTGCATTGTTTTTAACATGTCTAAATCTAAAATCTCAGAGGGTTGTAATTCCTCATTTAAAAGTAAAGTTTCTGAGTCTGAGGCTGCTTGCTTTGGAGCTGCATCAGCTCATGCATTGCCTTTTGAAATCTTATCCTGCTGTTTTGTATGAGCTACACATTTACAAATAGCTACTTTGGTAGGTAACTGAATAGATTCTAATAACTCCAAAATAAATTGCGCATGATTAATAGGTTTTCCACTAGATGTTATCATTCCTCTATTTTTCCATTGTTGTGCAAATACATGTACTGTAGAAAAAGCATACTGACTATCAGTATATATGTTCACACTTTTATTTTTTGCTTAAGTACATGCCCTTGTCAAAGCTATCAATTCCGCTGCTTGTGCAGATAAGTTGTGTGGTAAGGACTGAGGTTCTAAAATTTCAGTATCTGTAACTACTGCATATCCCACCAGATTCTTCCCTGTAGGACCCCTTCTGAATGAGCCGTCCACATAATATGTCACCTCGGCATTATCCAAGGGCATATCTGTAAGATCTTGTCTAGGTAAAGTTAACTGTTCAATTTCCTGCAGGCAGCTGTGTGGTGTGCCCTCCACAGGAGTTGGAAGTAATGTTGATGGATTCAATGTCGTACATCGTTCAATTGTCATATGAGGTTGGCTCAGCAGTATAGTCATACATGAAAGATGTCTAGCAGGAGAAAGGTATGCCACTTTCTCTTGCAGTAAAATTATTGCAACTGCATGAGGCACTCTCAATGTGAGTGGGTGGAATAACACCACTGAGGCCGAAGCCTGTACTGCCATTGCAGCTGCAACTACTGCTTGTACACAGTGAGGCAAAGATCACGCCACTGGGTCTAACTGTGATGAATAGTAGGCTATGGGGCGTTGTTTTTCCCCATGTTGTTGCATCAATACTGACGTCATATATCCTTGCTTACAATCTACGGTCTGAATGAACCGTTTGTGATAATTTGGAAGTCCTAAAACTAACGAAGAAGCTATCAATTGCTTCAACCTGCAGAAAGACGTTTCTGCTTCAGTTGTCCATTGTAAAATATCTTGTGCTGCCATTGGCGTCTTATATATCAAGTCAGTCAGTGGAGCAGATTCCAAAGCATAATTTGGTATCCAGCTACGACAAAAGTTGGTTGTACCTAAGAAAGACATCATTTCTTTCTTGGTTGTTGGTTTGGGTGCTTGCAAGATTGCTGTTTTTCTCTCCTCATCTAGTATTCTACCTTCATTGGATATTACATATTCCAAGTATCTAACTTGTTTTCTCCAAAGTTGTAACTTACTTTTGTTTACTTTGTGTCCTTGTGTTGCTAAAAATCTCAATAATGCTACAGTATCCTCCCTGCACTGTTGCTGGGTAGGGGCTGATTGCAAGATGTCATCTACGTAAAGTAGAATTTGACTACCTCCCGGTGGGGTAAATCCTGCCAAGTTGCTAGCCATTTCTTGTACAAAAATTGTTGGGCTCTCACAATATCCCTGTGGTAGTGGAGTATACGTATACCTCTTACCCTGAAATGTAAATGCAAACCAATATTGACTATCAGGATGTATAGGTATTGAAAAGAAAGCATTGCTAATATCTACCACAGAGAAATACTTCTGTTGCGGTTCTAAATCATTTAACAAAGTATGTGGGTCTGGCACCATGGGTGCTCTAGGTATTACTGCACTATTTACAGCTTGTAAATCTTGTACCATCCGCCATTCCCCATTTGCTTTTTTAACAGGAAATAGGGGTGTATTACATGGTGAATCAGGAGATTCTACCAGTACTCCTTCTTTGAGTAATGCTGCTATTATAGGCTTAATTCCTATTTCTGCATCCTTTCTCAAAGGGTATTGTCTTTTCTGTGGTCTAAAAGCTGACTTTGGGGTAATTGTAACTGGTCCTGCTGTTCGAATAAGTCCTACATCTGACTTGCCTGTTGACCAAAGAGTTGTTGGAATTTCACATAAGGCCTTTTCTTCTTCTTCTAATAAGAATGCTAATCAGCTGTCCTTGCTAGATTGCAAGTGTACAGCTGGATGTGTCTGTGTCAACCAATTCAGTTTTTGTTTTTGTATCCCTTGTTCTGACAGTTCTAAATCAGTCTGTTTCTCCCATCTTGTTACTTTTTCTCTTAAATCTGCCCATTTAACACTTTTATTCTTTGTCAAGCTGACATGTGGCAACCAATTTGATTTATACAATGCAAGGAATTCTTGAGGTAATGAACAGCTAACTACACTGTTCCCCTCATGATCCCAGTACAAAGTACGCAAAACCAATCAAGTTGCATGATTTTTAAACAATTCTTGCTCATATTCTCTATCAGGTCTTGGTGTAGTACAGTAGTATAGAGTACAGTGTAACAAATGCTGTCGATTAGTGTCAAGGGAGGTGGCTTTACTGATGGCTATGTTCATCAGTTCCTCAGTTACTGCCCCTGGACCAGTCGTGACTAGGTCCTGGCTGTACCAGTAAAAAGTTTCACCCTCCGGTCGCACTACAAAGGTATCCATTTGTCTCTGTGCCTCCATACCTTGTACAGTTGGAACTACTGCTATGTCAAATATCTGCATAAGGTCCCTGACCAATAGGTTTACTGGACACTTTGCAGAAACAACTATTTTACTTTTCTGGGTCATACCTGAAACAGGGTCAGTTATTGCTATATCATGGGAAAGTGGTTTCCTGTATAGCTGTCCATTTGCGGCTTTTACTAGCATATAATCAGGTGATTCGGATTGTTTGGTAACTTGGAGGGGTGTATTAAAGTCCGTGACGCTCCTGAGTCACATAGGAATTTGACTTCCCTTCCCTCCACCAGAAGTGTAACTTCCGGTTTCGTATCTGCCAAGTAGAGCTCTAAGCTCAATAATGCTAAATCCAAAGTTTCACTTTCTTCATCCTCCATATCTACTTGCACTTCCTTTACTCCTTCTATCACATTTACATTTGTTTTCTGTTTATTAAGTTTTCCTGATGATTTCTGACTTTCACTTGATGTATCCTCACTATCATATAGTCAGTCCTCATCTCCTTTATCTTCTGTAATTACCTTTTTGTTTTGTCTACAATCCCTTGCTAGATGTCCTTTTTTCCCGCACTTGAAGCATTCACCTCTCTTTTTCCTTTCTTCAAAATCTTCTGATCGTTTGTCAAACTGTTTGTTTCCCTGGGTATTTTTCTTGCCCTTTTTACCTGACTGTAATACAAATACTTCAGCTCCGTCTTCAGCAGTGAAGACTTGTGCCTTCTTTTTCTTTTTGCTATTAAAATGTCTCTCAGCATGTCTAGCATATTCGAATAAGGCTTGTAGCCTTCCTGTTCGATGATCTATCATATGCTTCATAATGAAGCTACTAATAGGTGCAATGCAACCTTTCAAAAATGCATTTTTTAATTGTTGTTCATACGGGGAATCATTTGTTTGGTTCTCAGGAACCAACATACCGCTATGATTATTAAAACATTCTAATAATCTAGCATAATATCCATTTATTGTCTCATTTTCCTGTTGTATGCATTGATTAATGCAAGTCCAGTCTGCTCTGGGTTTCCATTTCTCAGAGATTCGGTCTGTCAGATCTCTCACTCTGTTGTCTAACTCTGCCTCACTATGTGGGAGTGGTCTGAGCTCTGCATTACGAGGATTCCAGGCACCACAAATCATGTGCCAATCTGGACCTATAATTTGTCTTACTACTTTTTCTACTTCTTCCCCATTCAAGTGGTAACTTAACCTCATGCCTTGTAAATCTTCTAAAAATTTCATAAAATTAACTTTCGGATGGGAGATTCCCTCAGTAGCCTTCCGGATGTCTTCCAGTGTCCATGGTCTATATACTAAGAGTGTTGGATCCTGCCCTTCCTGTCCTGCTTGAGGATTTGAAACTTCTATAAGTGGGCATATTTCTTCCTCACTCTCATCCTGTAGACTTCTCTCTATTTGGTATGATTCTGTGTCCCTATGTGTTTTACGTGTTCGGGACATAGTCTCAATAGGATCTCTAACAAGTGGTTGTGGTCTTACTGAAACTTCAGGATAATGCGGAGCGGACCAGCCTGTCCACTCGCTTCATATCCTGAAAAGGGTAAGGGAGGGGTTAAGGGAGGAGGAGGAGGAGATGTCGCTATTACCAAGTTATTATCCTCTTTGTCTAAAAATAATGTTTTTGAATTTTTAAGTTTCTGTTCTCTACAATTTGCTTCCTCAATCCACCTGTGTGCTTGAGGAATGCCTAGTTGGCGTTGCATTTTTGCCTGACCTCCTGCATCAGGTTTAAGCTGTTTAAGGAGTTTAACTAGTGAAGTTTTATCTAGTTTACCATCAAATTCATATTTACTAACCCATTTCGTATAATACCTAACGTTATCAGAACGTTGTAATTGCATGTATTTTGCGTCTTCGGTTAGGGGCGGATCTCGCAAGGTTTCAGTGCACAGATTACCCATGTCAAAGAAAATGTTACGTAACCCTTTTTTATCACGTGATATCAAGTTCTTAGTTCCTGTTTACAGTTTATTTAGAGTAACTGCCTACCTTATTCTGTTACCCTGATCTATGACCAAATATACAGTACTTCCTTTTGTCCCTGATCTGCAAAACAAATCTTGACAACAATATACTGTAACCTAGTCCCTGATCTAAAACAGAAAAAAGGCAAATTCTTCATACCTCAGCCTCCGGTATTGAAAATCGTTCAGGTTCCGCTTTTCGGCCACAGATCAGAAAGTGGTCAGCCTCTTTACACACGACAAATCAGTCGGAGATCTTTTCATTCAAGAAGAACCATTTCGGTAACTTCTCCTGCGCAGTATTCGACCACCGGTATGCTCTGATCTGCGGCTTTTTAAGGGAATTCCGTCTTGCGAAGGAATAAACTTTTAAATAAAATTAAGAATTCAATACACAGGAGGTTCAGATTCAACAGTTTACTAGTGTACACCAGGAGGCAAAAAACCATACAAGTACAGAATTTTGTCTGACATGAAACAGGAAGCACACAATTTTATGTAGGTTTAACATTTAAGCTATGCCCACCTTACTGACGTGATATGTCACAGGGCATCTGCATCACTTTAGCTTACAATTCTTCATTCATTAAGTCTTGCTGATGCTGTATATTTTAAAAAACTTTTCCTCTAGATACAATACGGCCTTGCTATCCAGCTGGTCAGTCATAATGTCTTTCTGTAAAGTTACTTATTCAAGGTTTCATATCAGTTCAAATACAATAGCAGCTTCAGTCTTTTAATGCATGTCTTTGTTCTCTGTTACACTTCCTCACACAGCTGCGTGCTAAGTAACACATATACAAGGCCAGATCATTCCAACAGGAAAGAGCAGAAGATTTCATTATTTCGCACATTTAATTTCCTGACCCAGCAGATAATCACTTGTGAAAAGCATAAACATTAAAACTTGCTAAGCTAGCATTCTGTCAGGGTCAGAGACCAGCTTTTGCTTCAAGCCACACTGCAGTTTCAAAACTACTTCACATTTAGACATGAATTAATTTTACTACTAATAGAATAAAATGCATTATATACTACTTTGCTTTTAAACTAGCATTTCTCATGTATTCAAATACATATTTTTCTAACATTTCCCCCCTATTAATACTTTTTATTCTATTTTGAAGTATGCATAGTGTCATTTCATCTCCTAGCCTTTTTCACTCAGGATTTTCAGCTAGGTGAGTCATTCAATCTATACCTCAGAAAAAGCGTCATCTGAAATCAATCTTTCAATTTCAATATCTTGGTAGAAAGTTTCAGTAACAGATACATCAACAAATTCTTTGATTAATTTTTTCATGCAGGGAATTCCACAGCAAACACATGCTCCTATTAGGAGTATACCCACACAAATGGCAATCAGAATATTCATTAGGATGGAACCCCACCCCCCAAATAGATTTTGGAAAAAGTCCGTCAGTGGGTTTGGGCCTGGTTCTGTCATGGCTGATTGAATTACCTCTAGGTGGTTATTTATCTCATGTCGATTGTCAGGAATAAAAGCACAGCAGTCTTCTTTGATAAGAGCGCACGTACCACCTCTCGCCGCTATGGTGCAGTCAAGAGCCATTCGATTTTGTAGCACAACAGTTCTCATTGCATTCAGTTCATCAGTCACCAATTCTAGGGCGGAAAAAGTTGCATTACTCATTACTTCGAGAAGTTTCGACAACTTCCTCAGCTCCCAGATCGATTTGACTGCTCCATAGGCTGGCAATATTCCTGCCCAGGATATAACACTGTCACTCAAGTCCATATGAGTCAATTCACTTTTGTCTTTTACTGAATTATGGTCTTTCCAACCAGCTTCGATCTTCCCAACTGGATTCACAGGTTTCTTAACTGGACCTTCGAATTTCCGAGCTGTTTCTCTTACGTTTTATATCTTACCCAAAGGCAATTCTGCAGTATGTCTTATTGCCGGAACCAAGTAACTCAAAAAATAACTGCCGGACCAATTCTCAGGTAACCATTTATATGCTTTTTTCCCACAAATAAAATAACAGTTTTCTACTTTAGTACTAATACGCATCAGCCCTGCATGAAACATTTTCTGATCTATAACTGACAATTGTTTAAACAAAACTGGATTTCTTTGAATGTCACTCATAGTTGTTTTCAATGAGTTTAAATATGAGTCATAATTAGTATTGCAAAAAGTATTGCCATTACTATTCTTAATATAACATCGGTAAGATATGGTTATATTACAATTGCTCCAGCCCACCTGGAGAGTGTCATTTTTGTAGAAACATACAACTCCTTTTTGTGTGACAGGTAAAAATAAAGCTATTTTGTCCTGTGATCTCGCAGTTTCTGTGTCGAAAAGTAAATTCTCCCAAGTCTCATTTATCCCCAAAGGGACAGCGGACATTATCAGTCCTCCATATGCTGTTGGTATAGCTGTACAAACCCAGCAATTTGAAATGTTCATAGTCTCTGCATACACACATTTCATGGCTAGGTATGTGTTAAAATTTGGATGCCAGTCTATAGACATTTCATCACGCCTTCATACTTTCACTTGTGTGGTTGTGTGTAGGATAAACCACAGCAAGAAGAAAATTGTCACAATTACAGTTAATAAATGTACACACAACAAAATGATTATGCAACATGTCTGGGGTTGATCTAAACTTCTATTCGCTTTGTTTTTGGCCATCTCGGTCTGGTTGTGTATCAGTCACAAAGTTTTTATCAAGTTGAAAGTTCTTTACTGGTTTGCAATGCATCAAATGAACTGAGGACGCCCTCTCAGCCACTCTAACTGCAGTAGGCATTGCCAACAGAATCTGGTATGGTCCATCCCACTTTGGACTCGCCCAATTCTTCCTTTTCGTCACTTTCACCCAAACGTATGTCCCAGGAACCATGACTGCTTCCACCGGTCTGGTCTGTTCCTTATCTGAAAAAGAGTTAAACTGCAAAACAGATTTATTTGTTAACAGTTTCCTCATATAACTAGCTAATGAACTGTCAGCCTCTTGCTCTGAAGGCATGAGAGCTTTCCACTGAGGCACATAATATGCTCTCCCAAAAAACATTTCAAAGGGAGTCAAACCCTTTACATTTGGAACCATTCTCATACTCAGCAGTGCAAAAGGCAGACAGTATATCCAATTATTTTGGGTCTCCTCTACTAGCTTCCTAAGTTTATTCTTTAGGATACCATTGTACCTTTCCACCAGTCCTGCTGACTGTGGGTGGTAAGCACAATGGTTCTTCAAGGAGATACCAAAAAATCTCCCAAGCTGGTGAATTGTATGATTCACAAAATGTGTGCCATTGTCACTATAAATCCTTTCCAGAATGCCAAATCTAGGGATTACTTCTTTTATCAGGGCTTTTGCCACTGTTGCTGCATCCGGGTTTCTGGTTGGAAAAGCTTCTATCCATTTAGAAAACATGTCTACAATAAACAAAACTTTTTCCCTTCACATTTATTCAATTCTATGAAATCCATACAAATAGTATGGAACGGGTATGGTGGTAAAGGAAAACTTCCTTGCTTGGTTTTAAATGCCCCTTGTGCATGGTGCTTGTTACAAGTATGACAAGCTGCACAAAATTTTTTTGTGTAATTTGTGTATCCATATGTTTGGAATATTCAATTCACTAACTGTACCACCCCCCCTGTTGAGACATGGCACTGCCCATGGCTCAACAAAGCTGCATATCTAAATAAATTAGAAGGTAATATTGGTTTTCTTTCTTTGGAAATGTACAGTCCATTCTCAAGAATTGCACCTCGTTTTACCCATTTTTGTTTTTCTGCTTTTGTAGTAAGCGTCTGCATTGTTTTTAACATGTCTAAATCTAAAATCTCAGAGGGTTGTAATTCCTCATTTAAAAGTAAAGTTTCTGAGTCTGAGGCTGCTTGCTTTGGAGCTGCATCAGCTCAAGCATTGCCTTTTGAAATCTTATCCTGCTGTTTTGTATGAGCTACACATTTACAAATAGCTACTTTGGTAGGTAACTGAATAGATTCTAATAACTCCAAAATAAATTGCGCATGATTAATAGGTTTTCCACTAGATGTTATCATTCCTCTATTTTTCCATTGTTGTGCAAATACATGTACTGTAGAAAAAGCATACTGACTATCAGTATATATGTTCACACTTATTTTTTGCTAAAGTGCATGCCCTTGTCAAAGCTATCAATTCCGCTGCTTGTGCAGATAAGTTGTGTGGTAAGGATTGAGCTTCTAAAATTTCAGTATCTGTAACTACTGCATACCCCACCAGATTCTTCCCTGTAGGATCCCTTCTGCATGAGCCATCCACGTAATATGTCACCTCAGCATTATCCAAGGGCATATCTGTAAGATCTTTTCTAGGTAAAGCTAACTGTTCAATTTCCTGCAGGCAGCTGTGTGGTGTGCCCTCCACAGGAGTTGGAAGTAATGTTGATGGATTCAATGTCGTACATCGTTCAATTGTCATATGAGGTTGGCTCAGCAGTATAGTCATACATGAAAGATGTCTAGCAGGAGAAAGGTATGCCACTTTCTCTTGCAGTAAAATTATTGCAACTGCATGAGGCACTCTCAATGTGAGAGGGTGGAATAACACCACTGAGGCCGAAGCCTGTACTGCCATTGCAGCTGCAACTACTGTTTGTACACAGTGAGGCAAAGATCGCGCCACTGGGTCTAACTGTGATGAATAGTAGGCTATGGGGCGTTGTTTGTCCCCATGTTGTTGCATCAATACTGACGTCATATATCCTTGCTTACAATCTACGGTCTGAATGAACCGTTTGTGATAATTTGGAAGTCCTAAAACTAATGAAGAAGCTATCAATTGCTTCAACCTGCAGAAAGCCGTTTCTGCTTCAGTTGTCCATTGTAAAATATCTTGTGCTGCCATTGGTGTCTTATATATCAAGTCAGTCAGTGGAGCAGATTCCAAAGCATAATTTGGTATACAGCTACAACAAAAGTTGGTTGTACCTAAGAAAGACATCATTTCTTTCTTGGTTGTTGGTTTGGGTGCTTGCAAGATTGCTGTTTTTCTCTCCTCATCTAGTATTCTACCCTCATTGGATATTACATATCCCAAGTATCTAACTTGTTTTCTCCAAAGTTGTAACTTACTTTTGTTTACTTTGTGTCCTTGTGTTGCTAAAAATCTCAATAATGCTACAGTATCCTCCGTGCACTGTTGCTGGGTAGGGGCTGCTAGCAAGATGTCATCTACGTAAAGTAGAATTTGACTACCTCCCAGTGGGGTAAATCCTGCCAGGTTGCTAGCCATTTCTTGTGCAAAAATTGTTGGGCTCTCACAATATCCCTGTGGTAGTGGAGTATACGTATACCTCTTACCCTGAAATGTAAATGCAAACCAATATTGACTATCAGGATGTATAGGTATTGAAAAGAAAGCATTGCTAATATCTACCACAGAGAAATACTTCTGTTGCGGTTCTAAATCATTTAACAAAGTATGTGGGTCTGGCACCATGGGTGCTCTAGGTATTACTGCACTATTTACAGCTTGTAAATCTTGTACCATCCGCCATTCCCCATTTGCTTTTTTAACAGGAAATAGGGGTGTATTACATGGTGAATCAGGAGATTCTACCAGTACTCCTTCTTTGAGTAATGCTGCTATTATAGGCTTAATTCCTATTTCTGCATCCTTTCTCAAAGGGTATTGTCTTTTCTGTGGTCTAAAAGCTGACTTTGGGGTAATTGTAACTGGTCCTGCTGTTCGAATAAGTCCTACATCTGACTTGCCTGTTGACCAAAGAGTTGTTGGAATTTCACATAAGGCCTTTTCTTCTTCTTCTAATAAGAATGCTAATCGGCTGTCCTCGCTAGATTGCAAGTGTACAGCTGGATGTGTCTGTGTCAACCAATTCAGTTTTTGTTTTTGTATCCTTTGTTCTGACAGTTCTAAATCAGTCTGTTTCTCCCATCTTGTAACTTTTTCTCCTAAATCTGCCCATTTAACACTTTTATTCTTTGTCAAGCTGACATGTGGCAACTGACTTGATTTATACAATGCAAGGAATTCTTGAGGTAATGAACAGCTAACTACACTGTTCCCCTCAGGATCCCAGTACAAAGTATGCAAAACCAATCTAGTTGCACGATTTCTAAACAATTCTTGCTCATATTCTCTATCAGGTCTTGGTGTAGTACAGTAGTTTAGAGTACAGTGTAACAAATGCTGTCAATCAGTGTCAAGGGAGGTGGCTTTACTGATGGCTACGTTCATCAGTTCCTCGGTTACTGCCCCTGGAACAGTCTTGACTAGGTCCTGGCTGTACCAGTAAAAAGTTTCACCCTCCGGTCGCACTACAAAGGTATCCATTTGTCTCTGTGCCTCCATACCTTGTACAGTTGGAACTACTGCTATGCCAAATATCTGCATAAGGTCCCTGCCCAATAGGTTTACTGGACACTTTGCAGAAACAACTATTTTACTTTTCTGGGTCATACCTGAAACAGGGTCAGTTATTGCTATATCATAGGAAAGTAGTTCCCTGTATAGCTGTCCATTTGCGGCTTTTACTAGTATATAATCAGGTGATTCGGATTGTTCTGGTAACTTGGAGGGGTGTATTAAAGTCCGTGACGCTCCTGAGTCACATAGGAATTTGACTTCCCTTCCCTCCACCAGAAGTGTAATTTCCGGTTTCCTATCTGCCAAGTAGAGCTCTAAGCTCAATAATGCTAAATCCAGAATTTCACTTTCTTCATCCTCCATATCTACTTGCACTTCCTTTACTCCTTCTATCACATTTACATTTGTTTTCTGTTTATTAAGTTTTCCTGATGATTTCTGACTTTCACTTGATGTATCCTCACTATCATATAGTCAGTCCTCATCTCCTTTATCTTCTGTAATTACCTTTTTGTTTTGTCTACAATCCCTTGCTAGATGTCCTTTTTTCCCGCACTTGAAGCATTCACCTCTCTTTTTCCTTTCTTCAAAATCTTCTGATCGTTTGTCAGACTGTTTGTTTCCCTGGGTATTTTTCTTGCCCTTGTTACCTGACTGTAATACAAATACTTCAGCTCCGTCTTCAGCAGTGAAGACTTGCGCCTTCTTTTTGTTTTTGCTATTAAAATGTCTCTCAGCATGTCTAGCGTATTCGAGTAAGGCTTGTAGCCTTCCTGTTCGATGATCTATCATATGCTTCATAATGAAGCTACTAATAGGTGCAATGCAACCTTTCAAAAATGCATTTTTTAATTGTTGTTCATACGGGGAATCATTCGTTTGGTTCTCAGGAACGAACATACCGCTATGATTATTAAAACATTCTAATAATCTAGCATAATATCCATCTATTGTCTCATTTTCCTGTTGTATGCATTGATTAATGCAAGTCCAGTCTGCTCTGGGTTTCCATTTCTCAGAGATTCAGTCTGTCAGACCTCTCACTCTGTTGTCTAACTGTGCGTCACTATGTGGGAGTGGTCTGAGCTCTGCATTACGAGGATTCCAGGTGCCACAAATCATGTGCCAATCTGGACCTATAATTTGTCTTACTACTTTTTCTACTTCTTCCCCATTCAAGTGGTAAATTAACCTCATGCCTTGTAAATCTTCTAAAAATTTCGTAAAATTAACTTTCGGATGGGGGATTCCCTCAGTAGCCTTTCGGATGTCTTCCGGTGTCCATGGTCTATATACTAAGAGTGTTGGATCCTGCCCTTCCTGTCCTGCTTGAGGATTTGGAACTTCTATAAGTGGGCATATTTCTTCCTCACTCTCATCCTGTAGACTTCTCTCTATTTGGTATGATTCTGTGTCCCTATGTGTTTTACGTGTTCGGGACCTAGTCTCAATAGGATCTCTAACAAATGGTTGTGGTCTTACTGAAACTTCAGGAAAACGCGGGGGCAGACCAGCCTGTCCACTCGCTTCATATCCTGAAAAGGGTAAGGGAGGGGGTAAGGGAGGAGGAGGAGGAGCTGTCACTATTACCAAGTTATTATCCTCTTTGTCTAAAAATAATGTTTTTGAATTTTTAAGCTTCTGTTCTCTACGATTTGCTTCCTCAATCCACCTGTGTGCTTGAGGAATGCCTAGTTGGCGTTGCTTTTTTGCCTGACCTCCTGCATCAGATTTAAGCTGTTTAAGGAGTTTAACTAGTGAAGTTTTATCTAGTTTACCATCAAATTCATATTTACTAACCCATTTCGTATAATACCTAACGTTATCAGAACGTTGTAATTGCATGTATTTTGCGTCTTTGGTTAGGGGCGGATCTCGTGAGGTTTTAGTGCACTGATTACCCATGTCAAAGAAAATGTTACGTAACCCTTTTTTATCACGTGATATCAAGTTCTTAGTTCCTGTTTACAGTTTATTTAGAATAACTGCCTACCTTATTCTGTTACCCTGATCTATGACCAAATATACAGTACTTTCTTTTGTCCCTGATCTGCAAAACACATCTTGACAACAATATACTGTAACCTAGTCCCTGATCTAAAACAGAAAAAAGGCAAATTCTTCCTACCTGAGCCTCCAGTATTGAAAATCATTCAGGTTCCGTTTTTCGGCCACAGATCAGAAAGTGGCCAGCCTCTTTACACACGACAATTCAGTCGGAGATCTTTTCATTCAAGAAGAACCATTTCGGTAACTTCTCCTGCGCAGTATTCGACCACCGGTACGCTCTGATCTGCGGCTTACCAAGGGAATTCTGTCTTGTGAGGGACCAAACTGTTAAATAAAATTAAGAATTCAATACACAGGAGGTTCAGATTCAAAAGTTTACTAGTGTACACCAGGAGGCAAAAAACCATACAAGTACAGAATTTTGTCTGACATGAAACAGGAAGCCCACAATTTTATATAGGTTTAACATTTAAGCTATGCACACCTCACTGACGTGATATGTCACAGGGCATCTACATCACTTTAGCTTACAATTCTTCATTCATTAAGTCTTGCTGATGCTGTATATTTTAAAAAAACTTTTCCTCTAGATACAATACGGCCTTGCTATCCAGCTGGTCAGTCATAATGTCTTTCGGTAAAGTTACTTATTCAAGGTTTCATATCAGTTCGAATACAAAAGCAGCTTCAGTCTTTTAATGCATGTCTTTGTTCTCTGTTACACACTCCGCACACAGCTGCATGCTATCTAAGTAACAAATATACAAGGCCAGATAATTCCAACAGGAAAGAGCAGAAGATTTTATTATTTCGCAAATTTAATTTCCTGACCCAGCAGATAATCACTTGTGAAAAGCATAAACATTAAAACTTGCTAAGCTAGCATTCTGTCAGGGTCAGAGATCAGCTTTTGCTTCAAGCCACACTGCAGTTTCAAAACTACTTCACATTTAGACATGAATTAATTTTACTACTAATAGAATAAAATGCATTATATACTACTTTGCTTTTAATCTAGCATTTCTCATGTATTCAAATACACATTTTTCTAACAGGAACCCTGAGTCAATTACATGCCAAATGCTGCACTCTACTCGATTATTGGTCTAATGAGGGTTGAGTACAGTGGGAGTATAATCGCCATGGATCTGGATGCCATACCTTTACTTATAAGCTGTGCCACATCAAAGGATTTCCTCACCACTGTGGACACATGGCAGTTAAAGCTTAGGCTACTATCTATCTGTGTACTTAGATTTCTCACCTCTGAGTCCACTCTAAGGGGCATGCTATTGCTGTTGTAATTTGCAGGGGTATTTGACTTTCCAAAGGGTATGATAATGCATTTTTTGCATTTAGTTTTAGGCCATGGTTCTGGCACCAATCATTTGTCTGTCTGATCTAGGCCCTCCTGATGGATATCTACATCATAGGGGTATTCAATGATTGCCCCCAGTTTGCAATCATCAACACACTTTGTCATTCAGAGGCCTTCCACATTTGTCTTGATTTCAGAGAAGTATATTTCAAACAGGAGTGATCCCAGTACTGAGCCCTGTGGTATACCACTAGTAAATGGCCTCTTGCTGGCTTTGGATTCACCCACTTTAACCACGTGTCCTGTCCATGAGCTAGTTGGCTATCCAACTGGTGACATGGGGCTTCATGTTCGGTTTTATGAATTTATTTATAATACCCAAGTAGGTAATTGTATCAAATGCCTTGGCTAGGTCGAGGCAGGTGGTATGTAGTGTTTTATCCTCATCTATGGCCTAATGACTTTCTCAAAGAAATCCACCAGATTCAGTAGATGTGACCTGCCCTTGACAAAGCCAAATTGCATTGGGTCCAGTGCTTGGAGGTTTCCTATGTCATTATTTATAAGGTCCATGATTATTCTTTCCATGGCCATACATATAAGACTAGTCAAACTTATGGGTCTGTAATTTCCTGGGTTAGTAGAAGGTCCCCTCTATGCAAAGGGATGACTGCTGCTGTCCTCCACTCTATTAGAAGAAAGTCAGTCGGGAGGCTGTGGTTAAATGAAGATCCTAATGGGCCTGATAAGTCCTGATTTAAGCTGTTTAAGAGGCAACCTTGTATATTGTCAGACCTCATTGAAGCTGTGTGTTTGCTTTAGGAAGTGCAGTGGCAACCTGTTCTTTGGTGATAATTGGTGGTGAAATGGTGGAGGGTATTTTTGGGGGAGAACTGGGGGTGATGGGGAGGTGAAATTTGTTAACCAGCAGATTTACTATAGTATGTCTTCTGGCTGAGTACAGATTATATCATCTACAACTAATTCTGCACATTGTTGAGTGTTGCCCTTAAGATTGCAGAAATAACTGAAAAATGTCCTATAGTTATCCTTAACTTTGGAGGCTGTTTTTACCTCAAATTCAGCTATTAGACACTTGACTAGTACCCTGATTCATTTGTTTAGACTAATGAGGGACATATGTCTCTATTTCTCTACTGTGTACATTCCTTCTTACTTCTCAACAGGATTTTTTTTTATTTTGTTGTACAACATGTTAATACTAGGGGTCTATATGGGTGGCTTGTTTTTGTGGTTTGACTTGGGTTTATTTTGGTCTTGTACTGCCATTTTTATGCAGTTGTTATGGTCATAGAGGCCTTTTGTGTATGCCTCTGCATAGATTTCTGTTTTATGGATTTGGGGGAGCTTGGAAACTAGTTATGCTGTCCTTTAATAGGGGTAATTTACCTTTGAGAAGTTCTCAAAGCTTTGGGAGTTAGGCAGGGCGACTAGTTTTACCTATATATGATGTATGGGTTTCCTGGTTCATAATGGGGGGCCTGTAGAAAGCAAGAATATGGTAACGGATTTTTCCCATTGTTAGTTGGACATGGAGTAGCTCAAGCATATCATATTGTTTGACCAGCCTTGAGGTGTGCTTATCCTTTATGTAGATAAATACACCTCCACCTTTAGCTCTTTCTTGTTCAGTCGGTTGTTGGAATGTACGAAAGTCATTATAGCCATGCACTGCCAGAGTGCTTTCTGTGGCTTTGGACCATATTTCAGTAAATGCACAGATAGCATTCTCCAGCATGAGGTGAGCTTACAGGGAGTACAGTTTCTTGTTGAGACTCCTAACATTGAGCAATAAAACCTTTAGCTAGTTCTGAGTAGCTATTGTTATGTTGGAAGGTTTGTCTGTTTGGCAATGCCTAAAAAGGGCACTATGGGGTGGATAATGTTTTAGCCAATATTCAAATGCCCAGAGGTGATAGGTGAAGACCATCCCTGATAAAGCAGCTTGGCCTATCAACCATTTCCTCCCAGGCTGACAAGTACTGGACCCCTTAGGAATGACACCAGTAGCTAAGCCAATTGTTAAAGTTAATCATTTTTGCTTGTATTGTGGCATCATCTTTGCAGATGGTAGAATGCTGCTCATATACAGTTTAAAAAATACTAGGCTCATGCCTGCCTGTGACACATATTCTGAGAGCTCGATCATGTCTCTCTTCATATAGTCCAAGGAGGTACATCTCATATCATTCACACCCACATGGACTATGACTGAGTCAGTCTGGTACTTAGGGGTAAGTGACCCGGTTGCTTTTGTGATGTGGCATATCCTGATCCCTGATAGACAAATAACTGTAATGTTGCCCTTATCCAGCCTGGTAAGAGAGACATCAGTGTGTCTCACAATGGAGTCTCCTATGACCAGAATATTGGGTCGTGGAGTGTTTCAGCTTATGGACTTGGTAGTTGAGATACAATGAAATGTGGCTTTATGTATTGTGATTGGAATAGTCTTGTTTGTGTACATGCTGAGTTTCTGAGTATTGCGCCTGAGAGACCTTTGAGGTTGGGTAAGTTACATGTGAGTACCTCTACATATGTGGGTCTATGTCTGTGTGGTCTTTTGTGGATGTGGTGAGTGATGCGTGTGTGTGTGTGTGTGTGTGTGTGTGTGTGTGTGTGTGTGTGTGTGTGTGTGTGTGTGTGTGTGTGTGTGTGTGTGTGTGTGTGCGTGTGTGTGTGTGTGTGTGTGTGTGTGTGTGTGTGTGTGTGTGTGTGTGTGTGTGTGTGTGTGTGTGTGTGTGTGTGTGTGTCACCGACAATCTGTTTCTTGCTTTTTGTGTCTTTATGTGAGAGTCTAGCCTCCAGTGTTAATGTGTAACTACATTTCTCACATACTATATTTGTCTGCTCAAGAATTAAGTGGTTGTCAGTGTACATAAGGCAATTGTTATATTGCCTCAGAATACACATGTCCACCAAGCTGGATGCAGAGATATCAGAAAAGTGCCCATCCA
This sequence comes from Protopterus annectens, assembly GCF_019279795.1. Lineage (NCBI taxonomy): Eukaryota > Metazoa > Chordata > Ceratodontiformes > Protopteridae > Protopterus > Protopterus annectens. The sequence continues at coordinate 1,334,837,662 of NC_056731.1, read as the reverse complement.
TGATTGCACATCCTAATATGTACTTGAAAGGATAGGAGTGGAGGGTGTTTGCAGGTGGATGAGAGAAGTGTGCTTACGTGTTGTAATCAGCAGCTAACCTAACCAGTGATGCTGCCAGCACCAAATCAGATGATCTGTGAGCAGCAATAGTCCTGGCTGGTATAATAAGGCAACTAGCACAGTAAATGTTCACAGTATATTGAAAAAAAGCAATGTTTCCAGATGTTTGCATCTGTACAGGGTACTGTCACAGCAAACAGCTCCATGCAAATGTGCCAAATGTATTTATTATATTTATTTATTTTACATTTGTTGACTGGGATAGTCCAACTGGATACATGTCCATTTTCAGCAGAGGCCTGGGGAGAAAAGCTCCAAGGTAACCAAATTAGATTAAAATACAGTATATAAAGTAGTTAATATATCTAAGCAAGCAGTAAAGTTTATGATTACAATTTTTACAGAGGTTACAAACCTAGGCAAATAATAGTAGTTCCGGGGTTAACGAAAATCAGAGAGCAGGTCTTCATTAAGTAATTCATGTCAGCTAAGAATATTGTTAACTCATAAAGTTAGTTACAGATACAATATTTACAGTGGTTACATGCCAAAACACATTAGAGTTAAACAAGGTAAAGGTCAGGATAGTGCCACACGTAAGCTAAAATAACTATTTTAGTCTCATTGTCAAAAAGAGTTAGTTGAGTTTGCCACATTGACATAGCCAGTTTAGTGTCAAATGTTGTTTAAGTATAGTCTTGAATTGGCTCAAGGAGTTGAGCAAAGTAATTTCAGTTGTGAGAGAGGTCCAGGATCTGCTTACAGAGTTAGTGAAGAGAGAGTCACCGGCAGAGTTATTAGTTTTGATAGTCTGGACTAGTAATTTATTAGTGGATTGAAGTGGCCAGTGATTGTGATAGGGGTGATAATATTTTTAAGAGCAGGAGTATTATCTGGATTGTAAAGGATCTTATGGGCAGTTATCATGAGGTTATACTGGATCATGCTGGGTAGTTCTAGCCAACCAAGCTGGTTGAAGTTAATACAATGGTGAGTCCTATAAGGCAGGCCTGTGGCAAATCTGGCAATATGGTTATAGCAGATAGAGAGTTTGTTGAGGACAGATTTGTTTAGATTGGAGAGTATCTGGGATGCATACAGAAGAGTTGAAAGTAGGTGAGAGCAAGCTATGGCAGATCTAGCAGGAGTGGTTAAGAAGGCTTTTATCCTGTAAAGTGAGCCTAGATTTTTATTGATGATCTTTATAGATTGATTAACATGTAGGACAAATTTGAGATTATTGTCAATTAAAACACCTAACAGTTTTGTAGAGGAGGCTGGGGAGATTATTGTGCCATTATTAGATTTAATGGTAAAAGTGAATGCAGTAGACCTGTGTGTTGGTGAGAATAGCAACAGTTTTTTTTTGGGATTCAGGATCAGACAATAACCAGAAAGCCAGTTTTCAATAGTGTTAAAGGTGGTTTGTGTAGCTGACCACAGTTCGTTTGGAGAAGGGGACGAGCAAATCAGGGTGGAGTCATCAGTGTATTGGACACAGCTGACTGTAGGTATAGCAGAATAGAGGTCATTAATGAAGATGGAAAAAAGAAGGGGCCCTAGTATGGATCCCTGGGGTACACCTAGTGTGTTGGGCAGGAGTTTAGAAAGTTTGTTTTGCCAAAGGACAGCCTGCTGTTTATCTTTCATATAGGATTGGAACCATTGGATGACTGTAATATCTAGGCAGAAAGTTTTCAGGGTATGGATTAGTAATTGGCGATCCATCATATCAAATGCTTTGGAGAGATCCAAGAAGAGGGCTGAGGATATGTTATTGTTATTGCAGTTATGGTTTATGGTATTGGAGAAGGCTAGAAGGTCTGAAGTAGTACTGTGGTGCAGTCGGAAGCTATGCTGGGAGTCTGTCATGAGGTTATTCTGAGTTAGGTGATGCATCAATTGTCTATGGATATATTTTTCCATAATTTTTGCAAGTAGGGATAGTATTGTTATTGTCCTATAATTGGATAACTCAGTAGAGCTACCACCTTTGTGAAGTGGGATTACATAGGATATTTTCCAAATAGACGGGATTCTGGATTCTGCTATTGTTTGACTGATTAGTATCTAGATGGGGTAAGCAATGGCATCGGTAGCTTTTTGTAGATACTCAGCAGGGAGTTGGTCTGCGGAGAGTGTAGTTGGTTTCAGTTTTTTAATCAGGGTACAGATAAGGGAGGTGGCAACTGGTTGGAATCTAAATGTAGGTTGGTTTTTGGGGTGTTTATTTCATGACGAGGCTGGGAGGTAGTTGGCTCACTAGGGCTTGAATGGTCTCAGTAAAGAAATGGTTAAAACTGTCAGAGACTTCCTCGGAAGGTTTATCAATGGAAGCTGCAGGGACTGGAGTGGAAGTTTGTCCAGGATGTAATAGTTTATTTATACCAGCCCAGAATTTTTGAGGCTTGTTATGATTTATTTCCTGTAGATTATAGTAGTAGTTATTTTTTGTCTAGTAGAATGGATTTTTTTAGTGATGTTCCTCATTTGCCTATATTTAATGTGATCTTGGGGGGTCTTTGGTAGTTCGCCATAATGCTCATGCCTTATTTCTGAGAGTGATTTTTTGTTTAGACTCTTTGCAAAGCCATGGTGCAGTTTTTGCTTTAGTTCTTGTTGAACAAATGGGTGCATAAGAATCAAGGATTTCTAGGAATTTGTTGTTAAAGTATGCGACTGCTTCATCTAAGGGGATGTGTCTTAAAACTGCCCATTTACATGAATTTAGCTCCTGTTGGAATTTGGTGGGGTTAAAGTATTTTTTGTTTCTTACCATTCTAAGTAAGGGTTGTTGGGGGTTAATGGCTTTGTGCTTAATAATATAGGTGAGAATGTGATCACTAAGGTCATCAGGGAGGGTCCCAGAGGTGTACAATTGGGGATCACTATTTATAAGTACCCAATCAAGCATGCTTTCTTTTTGGTTTGGTTTACCTATCCTGGTAGGGGTTGTGATGACTTCTGAGAATGTGTGCAGGTTGACATGGGTGGTTGGGGACGCTGAGGGGCAGGTATTCCAGTCTATGTTGAGGTTTCCGAGTAGTATGGCTTCTTGGGGGTAGTGACATGTTAGCCAGTGAAGGGTTTCTTCAAGTGTAGCTACATTATTACCTGTGGGAATGTACATACAGATGATATAAATACATTTTTTTTATTAATTTGTAGTTGGGTGGCAAGAATCTCTGAATTGTTAATTTGAGGTGGTTGTATAGCTTCAATGGTGATGTTCAATGCAGATTTATATAGAAGAGCTATGGATATACAGCATTAGATATACAGAAAGCTGACTGAGTCCTATGGCCAATACAATCAACATTTAGGGTCCTCTTGTATGCTTTCCAGCTCAGATAGACCAGGTAAACACCCACTGCCACTAGATGAATAATCTCAGTCCTCTAATGTAAAAACACAGTAAAGGAGTGTCAGGAGTAAATTGCTACCATAAACAAACATAAAGATATGAAATAAGATACGGATACAGCAGTGTACTTTAAACAACTTATAATGTGATTAATCAATAAAAGTACTTTGCTTTGTAGAAATGAGCCAAGAGGCACTGACTTGTACAGAATTTATAATGGCACTAAAACAAGATAAGCTGATTAATACGTCATCCAGCCAACAAAACTACATGCTGAAATCTCAAGTATGTTTCCCCAACGTAAATATACCAGGTTACCACCCAGTACCACTAGATGAATAATCCACAGACCTCTTGATGTAGAAACACAGACAATTGTTTGCTAGGAGTATAAAATAAAAATACACTGTTGTATCTAAAAGTTAGCTAGATAATGAATTCAGAGCAAGTAAATCAGTTGAACAAACAATAAAAGGTAGAATGCACTTTTTTGCAAAATAAGCAAAAGGAAAAGCAAATACATAATTCAAGATATTAACAACAGTGTAGAAAGGGAGGAGATTATAAAGTTCAATTTATAAAGCTCAATTTACAGTGAGGGTGGGCATCTTAAAATATCAGGTGTAACAAGCAGATAAAGGAATTGGAGGATGGGTGAGAAAAATAGCTAGCAGGGAATCACCAACAGTGCTGTAGCTGATGCAGGCTTGGAATCTTTGTCTGAAAATACAAAGACCCTGAAATTTTATTTATTATTATTTATTTATTTTATTTCCAGTTTGATGACCGGGGATGTCCACTGGGCTCAGGGAGCCTGTTTTCAGTGGAGGCCTGGGGAGAAAAGCTCCATGTTACAAAGTTTAGATACAGATACAATATAGAAAAGAGGAACAATTTATAATTATATTTCATGCTAGAGAGCAGGTGTAATTTCTTGGGTACATGTTACCTTTAGATGCAGATACAATATTATTAATGAACAATTTACAGTTACATTTCATGTTAGAGAGCAGGTGTAAATTCTTAGGTACATGGTACAAGTTTGATATTTACAAAATGTGCATATGTGTGGTAGCCTACAGATCATAGCTAGAGAGGCTAGTAATCATAACTGGAGAGGGGTTTAGAGGTGGAGAGAGAATTATAGGACTAGGTGGGGAGAATGCAGTTGCATTTTCTGTTAGAGTAAAGGTAGGAATGTAACTGAGATTTAAAGTTTTCAAAGTTTGCACAGGTCCTTAGAGAGGAAGGAAGAGAATTCAATTTTTTTGCTAAGGAAAAGGATAGCAGGAGTTGACCAGCAGGGCAATTGGGTTTTCGGACACAGATTAGGTTTTGGTGAGTAGATCTGGGAGTTCTCTGAGGGGTGTAGAGGAGAAGGATGTTGCATAGACCAGGGCACTTAAAGGGTTGAAAGATTAGTTTGTGGGCTGTTGTAATCTGAAGATAGTCTAGATGGTTGGAGAGTTCAAGCCAGTGTAACAAATTAAGGGCAATACAGTGATGGGAGGAGTATTTGGCTTTGGTGACAAATTTAGAAATCTTATTATAACAGACTTCCAATTTTGAAGTGAGTGTGGCAGATAAGTTAGTTAGTAGATGAGCGCCATACATTAGTGAGGGGAGTCGATAGGTAGTGGCAAGCGTTTGTCTGGTGGAAGGAGAGAGAAATTGGATGTTCCTGTATAGCATACCAAGTTTTATATGGGTTTTCTTAATGTTTTGCTGGATGTGAGTGTCAAATTTCAGGTGTTCATCAATAGTGACCCCAAGTAGTTTGGCAAAGGGAACAACCTCTATAGTGGAGTTGTTTTGGCTAATGATTTGAAATGAGTTTTTATCAAGACGGGAAGCTTTTGAGGGCGAGAATAATTGTATTTTGGATGTATTGGCATTTAGTGAGAGGTGATTCTGAAGCATCCAATTTTCAGTGGTGGAGAAAGCAGCTTGGGTCAGTGTCTGAAGCTCTGGGAGGTTGTTGGCACTGCAGATTAATGTGGAATCGTCTGCATATTGTACAATTTTGGTATTGTGTATGGCTTTGTGGAAATTGTTAATAAAGATATTAAACAGCATTGGACCGAGTATGGATCCCTGGGGAACCCCAGTGGGGGTGGGAAGGAAAGTTGAGGTGCCTGTCCCCCATTTTACAGCTTGAGATCTATTGGAGAGGTAGCTAGAGAACCAGGATAAGGTATTCTGGGAGAGATTAAGGTCGGAGAGATGGTTTAGGAGATGGGTATGGGAGATGGTATCAAATGCCTTGGACAGATCTAGAAGAACAGTAGAAACTATTTTTCCAGTGTCCCAGGCAAGATTTATTGTCTCTAGGAAGGAAAGAAGTGCAGTGGTTTTACTATGGCCTGGATGGAAGCCGTGATGGGTTGGAGTGATTAGTTGGTTATTGGCTAAGAATGGCATGAGATGAATGTGAATGCATTTTTCTAGTAGTTTGGAAATTGGGGAGAGGATGGCTATGGGGCAGAAGTTGGAGATGTTATTGTTTTTGCCTCCTTTATGGAGAAGTAGAATGAAGGCAGTGCACCATAGTTTGGGAACATAAGATTCTAGCATGGATCTATTGATCAGGATGCCAATGGGAAGAGCAATACCATCTGCGGCTATTTTTAGTAAGGAGGATGGGATATTGACAGGGGCAGTGGAGCAAGGTTTTAATTTGCAGAGTAATTTTTTTTATATAGGATGTTGAGATGGGTTTAAGGTTGAATATAGGTGGAGGGTTGGGGGCGGAGGGTGTTGTAGGTGGTGGTGATGAAAGGGTGGATTGAGGGGAGGGGTTATTGTTAGGGAAGGTTTTGGTCAGTTCAGCTATGGAGTTAGTGAAGACGGAGTTGAATAGAGAGGCTATTTCAGGGTCAGATTTGCTGGTGTCAGGACAGGGGTCACTTTTGGTACCTGGGTTGAGAAGAGAGTTCCAGAACTGCTTTGGGCTTTTAAATTGGTTAGATTGGAGTTTAATATAGTAGGATTTTTTGTCTCTGATGATTTGTTTTTTAGCAAGGTTGTGGAGTTGTTTATATTTAAGAAAAGTTTCAGGCTGCTTGTTTTGATGGTATGTTTTCCAGGATTTGTCTCTTTGTAGCACAATTTTTTGGTATCTTTGGTTAGCCAAGGGGTAGATTTGGTTTTTCCTCTTTTTGTTCTTGGTGTCATTAGGGAGTTGAGGATGTTTAAGGAGGAGTTGAAAAATTCTACGGCATTATCTAGTGGAAGGTTTTTAGTGGGTTCCAATTTGTTTGTTTCAGGGAGTTAGAGAAGGTAGTTGGGTCAACGTTTGTGAGGTTATGTGTGTGGATGACTTGGTGTAGGTGAGGAGAGCAGTGGGTAGCTCGGTAGATAAATGCTGGCAAGTGATCTCCTATAGGGTCGGGTGTGATGCCAGAGTTAAGATTTTATTGGGATGGGGAGCTGGGATCCAGTCTAGTGTGGTACCTGAGGGATTTGCTTTATTGGGCCTGGTGATGGAGTTAGTAATTTGTGTATAGTTAAATAGATTGATGGATATGGTGGGATTGGGTTGAGTGATTTTATTCCAATCGATGTTTACGTCTCCAAGTATATAGGTCTCCTGCTTAATATTGGTCAAGGTCCAGAGGAATATGTCCTCCAGAGTAGTGGTGTTGTTACCAGGGAGGATAAAGAGAGCAATGATACAAATGATTTTTGTGGTTATTTACTTTTAGCAGGCCTTTTACTAGTTCTGGATTATTGAATGTGGGGATAGGATTAGGGTATGGAGTGATGGATAGTAGGTTAGAGTAGATTAAGGATACCACACCACCTTTTCTGTTTGGGCGGTCGTATCTGAGGGATTGGAATCCAGGAGGATGGATTTCAGAGTCACTAATGTGAGGTTTTAGCCATGTTTCTGAAATGGCTACAATGTTGGGTTGGTTGTAGTTCAACCAGGCATGGAATTGGGTTACTTTATTTCTTAAACTTTGTGCATTAATGGTGAAGAATTTGAGGTATTTATGGTTAGCTTTATAGTTTGAGGTGGGGAGATTAGCAGTACAGGTAGTGTTTGGTCCAGGATTTGGATGTATGTCTCCAGCTAAGCAGAGGTAGTTGAGGAAGGGTAGTAGTATTTTTGATTTGGTGTTTAGTAGTTGTGGGAAGTAAAGTATTAGCTTAGGAGTGTAGTACTTACTTGAGGGGGGAAATAATTTTATTTTGAAGTAGTGGGGTGGGTTGGGTTGAACTAGTGAAGCGGATATGTTGTGGAAGTGTGTTTTTGAGTGATAAGAAAGGAGGTTGGGAGTGGGGGGATATGATAGGAAGGGTGGGTGGAGTAGGTTGTGGGAGTAGGAGGTAGTGAGATATAAAGGGAGTAAGACTAAAATGCAGATAGGGTGAGAACGGTTTGAGGTAGGAGTCCAGGCATGGTGGATAAGTGTAAAGATACATAGTGGGAGATGAATTAGGGAGTTAGGTGGGAGAGGAGGAGTGACTGAGATAGGAAGGTGGAGGAAAAGGGGGTGGGACTGTAGAGGAGGTGATTGGTTGATAGAGAGAAATGGGGGTGGGGCTATGGAGGAGGTGATTGGTTGATAGAGAGAGGGAGGGGTTTAGGGTTTCAATAAAGGTAGGAGTACTGGGGTGGGTGGGAATTGGGGGCAGGGTAGGGGAGCAGAGTGAGCCTGTAAGGTGAATGGAGTGAGAAGAGCTAAAGAGAAGGTGGCTGGCTGAAACCAATCAGCCAGCTGAAGCAGAAAAGTGTGCTTTGTGAATGAAGTACAGGGACAGCAGGGGAAAACAAGGCTGAGGGGAGTGAGGTGGCGAAATACAACTCAAGTCAAGTCAAAGCAGGCCAGTGGAGCAAGTATGAATGGGAGTGGGGGATAGCTTGGGAGGGAAGGAAAATAGATTTAGGATATCTTAATCAGTAAGTGGGAGAGCAGTGCAACCAAGTGGTAAAAATATATATATGAGGTAGCATGGGAGTTAAGGACCACTGCAGGCTGCTTGGCAAGCATGGGGTAAAGCACAGGCACCATAGTGGTGAGCACTAGTAAAATATTGCAGTACATACACTTTATATTTTATCCTGATGGGACTATAGTTTGAAAGTTCCTTAGAAGGTTGTGGTAGTGTCCTGTAATGGAAGTCCTTTAGGGGTTATTTCCTGGACCATAGTGGGAAGGGTTAATTACATGGGCAGCTGTAGGGAGAAGAGCAGAACAAATCAGGTAAACAAGTAAAAGAACTTACAGAGCAAGCTGAGGGAATGCAGTTAAGGAATCAGCAACAAGGAAGAAAACAGTTTGAAAATGGGGCCGGAGTCCCAGTAGGTAATATCACCTCCTGCAGGGGTCTAATTGGTGGGATGGGGGTTATGAGAGTTTACAGCACTCTATGTAGGTGTGGCTAGAGCCAAGCCCAGAGTCAAGCACAATCATTAAAAACTGTAACAGAATAAGGCTATTTACTGTTCATAGTAAGACTAGGAAGTTTTGTTGTGTAGTACTATCAGGTAAGGAATAACTTAAAACAGGCTGGGTAAGAAACATCTTAACACAGGCTGGGTAAGAACTATCTTAACACAGGCTAGAGTCCAGCATGTAATAGACATAAGTTTGTTGAAACTAACAGGCAGCCTATTAAGAAATGGGAGAAATGGGGGAGTCCTTGCTGTTAAGCTACTTTACAGCATACCAACTTGCTAGAGTACAGTAGATAATGCCTTAAATAAGTATATTGCAAAATGCAAAAACTAAGCCAACATAATTTGCAGATAAGGAGATACTGCAAGGTAAGAGAAGAGAGCTGTGTGATGAGTGAGTTTCATTGCAACCTCAAAAACACCTGAAATTCAATGTGTATTTAAGTATCACTCAAAAAACAATTTAACCAATGAAAAAAACGTGAAATCTGTATCCCAGATAAATCTTCCACATATAACAAGACCAAGCAGATTTCTTAAAACATAAAACAAAATGGAACAGGTTAAAGAAAAAGCAGCTCTATCACTCTAAGCAACTTATGCAGGCTTGGAATCTTTATCAAAAAAGATACTTAATGCTTGGGCTACTGCAGAAGTCTGATTTTAACACTGTCAGAATGCACTTTATAGGGAATGACATCATATAGTTTTGCAGATAACATATAGTGTTACGAGGCTTATTTGCAAAGCCAGGACACTTGTGATGTGATTGTGTGAGAGCAGTTTGAAAAGTACATATAAATCCATTCTGGCAACCTAGGTGAAAGAAGCTGTCATGAATGTATATTTCAGAAGGAGACAGACGTACTTACTTTTCAGAATGCTGTGTAGATGACACTCACACACGCAAATACTCTTCGGAAACAGTAGTAGTGCAGTGTTAGAGTTATGTGTCTTCATATTCAGATAAAGATGTGTCTACATTAATACAAATTACTGACAATATCAATGGGATATGATCACTGATGACCAATGTCCAGTGTCACTACACACCCATACCAAATGTAACAATGCAGTTACTCTCTAATTTTGGAGTGTGTTTGAAAATGGCCCAAGTTCTGATATATCATTTACAAGTGCATCGCTGCAGGGCACACATGAATATCAGAAAATACATTCTTGATGTATCACACGTCACTGCCCTTCTTTTGTGTTAACGAATGCATTTCCATGTAGTGGAGAATTTCAGCACAGTACCCAGAGTTAGACATGCTAAACACCTCTTCACATAGTGCATCACCAGAAACTGATATGGGCAGATGATGGCAAAATATTTGCGCATGTGTGGTTTGCAATTCAGGAATTTAAGTTGGACTTGGGAATTAGCTGCGTCCACGGGTGCTCATTGCAAAACTATGTGCAAATAGGGATATACAGTAACTGACATGATTGTGGTTAACTGCAAAATACCTCTGTTTTTGCTAATGTTTCATTTGTCAAGCTTGCTATAATGTTATCGGAGAAATTGCTGGCAGATAGTATGATGTGCATGCTGTAGTCTATCTTTGAAATACTGTGACCAAAGTTTTATTCCATAAATAACTGTTGGCCTTGCCTTCTCTATCTGTTGGCCTTGCCTTCCCTAAGTGACAAGCAAATGCAGGTCTCTGCTTAACCTTAATTTGATTTTACTTTTTTTGTGAAAACAGGTTGAGTGGCAATGCATCGCCATCAGCACTCTGGGCAGTACTGAGTGTGGAAAATACACACGTGGCCTTGCTTTCTCTGTGGCACAGAGTGTAAGAGCAATGAACTCCTAGACATAGCACAGGGTTCAAATCCAGGTGTTTCTGTTTTTTTACAGATGGTGTCAGGATGTTATTAGCTAAGTAAATGTGATCAGTACTGCAATTGTGATTATAAAGGACTACACTAAAGTATGTGTCTTCCACAATTTGTATCAGTGATACCTACCTCAATATACTTCTACAACTAGCAGCTGTTTTGCAGGCCTTACTGCCCAACTGTGCACAGCTTGCTACAAATAACAAGGTGTGGTACATCTCTTGAAATGACTAGTATGACTGAGCAGATATGCTAACTGTTTGTGTATAGATGGATATTCTGAAAAGTATGTGCTGTATGCTTCTTCACAGTAAGAACATTTCCCACTTCATATTAGATGAGCATTTCATCCACCATCACCTGAACATGACAAAAATGGAATCCTGCCACAGGTTTTGAAACCTTGCACACTACAGGAGCACTGATTGTCTACTAAATCTAGGTAAGATTTGTATTATCCACCAGTAAGGCCATGTTAGCATGCAGAAACCAAGAGATGATCTGTACCTCCATCAGCCCAATAGATACACATCTGTAAAGAGGGGTGAGAGTGAAGGGTTCTATTCGTGGAGAGCTGAAGACACATATAACAATGTTTAGTGCCATGCAACATTCATGGACATGTTTTTGGTCTGTTCTAATTATTATGATGCCATGCTCTGCAACATGGAGTGACTCATACGGGTACACAAGGGTTAGGAGAGGGACAGAAGGCTTATTACAAGCAAAACTAGGTTGGATAAATATGCCATAGTTGTCAGGATGAATGTCAATGCAAATAATTTGTTCTGGCCAGTATCTAATATATCTCCATGAGAACTCATAACTGTAGCAAATGTTAAGATGTGGGTGATTAAACATACCACAGACATATAACATCACAGTAAGAAATGATGTGAGAGGCATCTAGAATCAGACCCATGATGTTATGGGCAAAAAGCTTGAGTCAGGTGATTTATATCAACATTCCACACAGGAAGTTGGACTTAATTTCTTCCAGCAGTGTATAGAACTCTAAGACTGTTTCAAAGTAGTGCCTTTATGCTGCCTTAACTCTGTATTCCTATAGCGCAGCATGTTTAAGCACCATTGTGGAGGGATAACTCGACCAGCTTGGCTGATGACAAAAACTTACCAGGTTTTGCCAAGGGACATGAAGAGCCATTCACTGCTGTGCAGCACTGGTGTGTGATACCAAACTCCGTTCAAACGCAAAGGGCAAAAAGTGAAGGCTTTATTATGGGCCATGTCTGGCTATGTGTGGGTGTGTGATTCTATTTTATTTTTTTACCAGATTAAAGGTGTGAAAATGTGGTAGATAGGAATGTAGTGAAACTGGGGGGGGGGGATAAGAAGAAGGAAGAACAAAGGACCATACGCACATAGAGAAAATTTGATGAACTTGGACTATCACCACAACACAGATGGGTGACAACAATGCTATAATGTTGTATAGCCAATTGGACCAAATCAAGTGTATCAAGAACACACATATGCATAGTAGAGAGCTATGTATGAGACAATTTGTATTTATTTATCTATTTTTTGTGCGACAGGTAACCATTTTTTTTATTGTGGATTTCAAAAAGACAGAAATGTTGGGGGAGGGGTATAGGAATATCAGTTAGGTAATGTAGGTGAGGAAGCAGCTGCAAACAAACAGGACAAATGAGACAGACAGAGAGATGGTGATGGACACAAATGGTTGGGGTGCACCATGACTGGCTATAGGTAGGTAGCATGGAGGCTCATGGCCATGAATCATAGGGATAGTGAGAACTGAGTTCTCATCCTCAGAACTGTATTCACTATCCCCTCCCTCAGTTTTAGGTGAGAGTGCTTGACTTGGGAGTTTCTTTTCTATTTTAATGAGCACCCTCTCCAAGTGTCTGATGTGGGCACCAAGGTTAAGCACCATCTCTGGCACCTTCTGGTGGGTGAAATAATCATGGCCTCCATCAGTAATCCCAGGGAGTACCACTTCACCAGCAACCAGGGCAATGCTACCTGATGTAGATAGGCCAGGTAGAGCAGGGGCTCTGTTGGCAGTACTACCAGGTTGTTTCCCAGAGGTGCTGGGTGTTGCTGCAGCAGCTGATGGAGAGTTAGCAGGCCAAGTCATAGCAGTTAGCCTACTTTCCTATGCTGAAAAGCATTTTGTTTGTTGTCAAAAAGGTATGACTTCAGAACACTATGATTCCAGGTATCCTACCCCAAAAAAAGAGAGATGAGGGGTGGGATAAGGCAATAAGGAAAATAGATGATTAGAGATGATTAGAACTATGATATATCACATTAATGTTTTATTACAATAGCTATCCTTGTATTATTATTATAATAGCTATAGAGTTTTCACAACCCCCCCCAAAAAATGACTTTGAAATATGCATATATTCCATATATACTTTTAAACATACTACAGATTACCTTAACGTTGTAACACTGAAGCCAATATTGCTCTTGTTAAATGTAAAAATGGTACTTATTGAAGGTCAAGCTATAGGTTACTAGGTTTCTTGTGGGAAGTGAACCTGCATAATGTAAATACACCATTACACTTGCCAAGAGCTGCAGAAGAAAACATGCATGCTTGCTGTTACAGTTAAGTTATGCATGCCAAACTTGATATTGATCTATGGAGTTACAACATATTTATTACAATCAGGGTCAGTTGTGCTGCATACATACCCATTGTCTCTCTGAGTTGCTCGAGTCTCTCAGCATGTGCTTCCCTGTTTGTTAGGATTTCCTCTGTGGCTGTAAAATAGAAAATAAAAGATGAGACATGAAAGCATTATGCATGCCAGCCTTGGCTATCTACTGCATTCCACATTATTTAAAATTATGAGATCTGTATACTTAACACAACTAGGGGGTTTTGGAAGTTCTAAACTAATCCAGCAAATGGTTGAGTTGTGCTGGCTTGCACCTGTTTAGGTCACTGTAGTGGTGCCTACACTGCTCTCCAGTGTGTAGAATGCCAGTTGCACTAGAGGTAGCCTTGTTTCAAGCCTCAGCCTTGTACTGAGACCTGGTTTAGTCCCTCTGCAATAGCCTACAGCTGTAATGATTCAGGAGCAGTGCAAAAAATATTTTTGCCTCCTCCACACCCCACCTCTGTGCCCTGAATTTGGTATTGTCCTTCCCATCTCCTGCCATCTTTGCAAAGGGTCTCCAAAAGTTGAAATGTTTTCACACTAATTTGTGACATCACATTTTATGACTTCAAACATGCACAACCATGCCATCCATCTTTACTTGATGGTAAGTGAAGATAAACTTTGCCAAACAAAGAGGAAAGGAATTTATGAAGCAGCAATAATAATACAACATTTAGCATTGATTTATGACGTGTGCAGCTACACCTGGTCATACTTTGTCCACTGGTCAACCCTGAACTGTTAAATTACTTGGCTTTTAAGCCATGACTGTGGAGGGTTTAATGGGATGATTTGACACATATTTTTTGGGGATGTACACACTGTTGAAACTAATTTGTACAATTTGGGATTCAAACCTATGTAAAAAGGAAAGCATGTATTTCTACACAGGTTAATATTCTTCATTACCACAGAAGATATGCTTGTCAAGCATAGTCATTACAGATTTATAGCTTAAATAGTGACAGTGCTGTACTTCACTTAGGCCTGTATATGTGTGACATTAAAAGGTCCTGGCTCATGCATTCTCAGATGTGATGCAGGACTAATGTCTGATAATATACTGGAAATAGATAGCCTTGCATGACTTTACTAATAAAGTTTGGAGCTGTGATTCATACCTCACATTGCATTCTATGTTACAGTTATACTTGGGTTATGGGAGGGGTGTAAATGATTGTCATTAAACTATTGTGTCCATCAGAGAATGCTACTGAATATTTTTATTCCATAATTATCACTGTCATGCTAAACCAGTTATACACAATAATACATATAATACCCTAAACAAGTATGTGTATGCAAGCAATAATGATGCCTTTCTGTCAATCAACTTAGTATATACAGCTATTGCAATTAGTATTACCTTTATAATTAAAGTTGTGTGAAAAATGACAGTACTGTCCAGAGTGCTAATGGCCGTGCATCGCCACTGAGTCTGCTTGCTCAACAGAAGGTGAACCAAATTAAATTTTTCACTTTTTCTTCAGTAGTGAACCATATTTGCACACAGTTAGGCAACATGCAAATGTAAATGTCAATAGCGAACATAGATTACTTGTGTAAATAGGTATTGTGACCCTTCCTCAGTAAGATAGCTGGATCTATATCAAATTATCACCTGCTTAGGTTGTCGAATGCCTAAAGGTTGACACCTAAACATCAACAACTTAAAATTGCGAACGGCCGTTTCCACGCAGGGAAACAAGTTGTTTAGCCGTTATGTGGATTTTGCCCTGTTTAGAATGTAGAGCGATCTCGGAGTTGGTATATTTAGTTGGGGGGTGGGGAGGCAAAGCCCCCATTTGATTTATGTTTAAAAACATTTTTTTTTTTACTTTGGCCAATGGCATTGTTTCCCTATGTGGAAATTGCCGTTCACGATTTTAAGTTGTCAAAGTTTAGGTGTCGATGTTTAGGCGTTCAACAACCTAAATGGTCGATGATGTAATATAGACCCGGATAGCTACTGTGGGACTCCAGCCCCACTTTATATGCATTTTCACCTTTTTTAACTCAGCATATTTACACCTTGTACTCTAGAGACCGTCAGGTAATGAGTAGAATTTCTGCAGTCATTACTATCCATGCTACTGACCGCTGCACAATGCCATTAAACATGTTTGCTCTTTGTATGGAGACTGAAAAAGTACATTTTCAGTTTTAAGCAGCTAACCATGTTTATGGTATAAAACACTTGGGCACATTGAAAAAACAAAATACATTTTAAAAAAGGATAAAAAAGGAAACAAAGGTGCATCACCAGAAACTGATATGTGCAGATGATGGCAAAATATTAGCACATGTGTGGTTTGCATTTCAGGAATTTAAACTGAACTTGTGAAGGAGCAGTGTCCACTGGTGCTCATTGCCAAATAGGGATATGCACTAACTGACCTGATTGTGGTTAACTGCAAAATACCTCTGTTTTTGTAAATGTTTCATTTGTCAATCTTGCTAGATATGTTATCGGAGAAATTGCTGGTGGATAGTATGATGTGTATGTCATAGTCTATCTTTGAAATGTTGTGACTAAAGTTTTATTCCATAACTAACTGTTGGCCTTGCCTTCCCATCTGTGCAACGTTAAGAGCCAAGCAAGTGCAGGTCTCTGCTTAACATTAATTTGATTCACCTTCCTTTGTGCAAATAGGCTGATTGGCAATGCATGGCCATAAGCACTCTGAACAGTATTAAGTGTGGAAAATAGAGTCATTGTCTTGTTTTGTCTGTGGCACAGGGTGTAACAGCAATGAGCTTTTTAATAGAATGCAGATGATCAAGGGTTCAAATCCAGATGCTTCTGTTTTTTTTTTTTTTTGTTTTTTTTACAAATGGTGTCAGGCTATCATTACCTAAGTAAATGTGATCAGGACTGCAAATGTTACTACTAATGACTAGTATGTGTCTTCCTCAACTTCTATCAATAATACCTACCTCAATACACTTCTACAAGTAGCTGTTTTGCAGGCATCACTGCAAATCACAAGTTAGTTGTGTTCACAGCTTGCTATAAATGACAAGGGGTGGTACATCTCTTTAAATTATTAACATGACTGAGCAGATATGCTTTTTGTGTACAGCTGGATATCCCAAAAAGTATGTGTAGTATGCTTCTTAACAGTAAGGACATTTCTACATCAAATTAGATGAACATTTAGTCCATCTTGACCTGAGCGTGACACAAAGGGAATCCTACCATAGATTTTAAAACCTTGCACACTACAGGAGAACTGATTGCCTACTGAATCTAGGTAAGTTATGTGTTATTCATCAGTAAGGCCATGTCAGCATGCAGAGACCATGAGATGACGTGTACCTCCATCAGCATAATAGATACACATCTGTAAAGAGGGGTGAGAGTGAAGGGTTGAAATAACCGGACCAGGATGACTGATGGCAAAAATTCACAAGGTTTTGCCATGGGACGCGAAGAGATATTCACCTCTGCTCAGTACTGGTGTGTGATGCCAAACTCCATACGAATGTAGAGGGCAAAAAATGGAAGGTGTTGTTATGCGCTATGTCTGGCCATGTGTGTGGTGTGTGATTCTATTTTTTTGACCAGAATAAGGTGTGAAAATGTGGTAGATGCAAAAGTGCTGAAATTGGGGGTGGGGTAGAAGGAAGAACAAAAGGGAAGCAATAAAGGAATGTGCAAGAGGGAATTAAGAAAGAACCACAGACCTCTACTTCTTCAACACAGTAATGTGCACACATAGAGAAAATGTGATGAATTTGGATTGTCACCCCAACACAGATGAGTGACAACAATAGAGTAATGTTGTACAGCCAATTGGACTACAGCAAGTGTGTCAAAAACATACATATGCAAAGTGGATGTATGAGACATTTTTTTCCTGGGACAGGTCCCCATTTTTTATTTTGGATTTCAAAATGAGAGGAATGTTGGGGGAAGGACATAGGAATGTGAGGGTCAGATAGATATGGTAGGTGAGGAAGCAGGTGCAAACAGGACAAATGAGATAGACACAGGGATGGTGGACAAAAATGGTTGGGGGGCACCATGATTGGTGATAGGGCACATCAGAGGCACATGACCATGAATCATGGGAATACTGAGAATTGAATTCTCACCCTCAGCACTGTCTTCAATGTCCCCTTCCTCATTTCTCTGTGAGACTGCTTGATATGGGAGTTTATTTTCTATTTTAATGAGCAATCTCTCCAGGTGTCTGATGTGGGCACCAAGGCCAATCATTGTTTGATTAAGCACCATCTCTGGCACCTCTTGGTGTGTGAAATAATCATTGCCTCAACCAGTACTCCCAGGGGGTACCACTGCACTAGCAACCAGGGAAATGCTACCTGATGTAGATAGGCCAGGTAGTGCAGGAGCTCTGGTGGCAGCACTACCAGGTTGTTTCCCAGAGGTGCTGGGTGTTGGTGCACCAGCTAATGGAGAGTTGGCAAACCAAGTCACAGAAGTCAGCCTACTTCTTTGCACTGAAAAGCATTTTTTGTTGTCAAAATGATATGATATCAGAACGCTGTGATTCCAGGTATCCCGCACATACAAAAAAAGATAGATGACGGGTGGGATGAGAAAAAAAGGAAAATAGATGATTAGAAGTATGATATGTCACATTCATGTTTTATTACAATAAATATTTTATTACAATAAATATTCTTTTATGATTATTATTATTATTATTATTATTATTATTATTATTATTATTATTATTATTATAGCTATAGAGCTTTCACAATCCAAAAAATTGGGGAAATATATATAATCACTGGCATGCTGTAGCATAGCATTCAGGAAATGGTGTAGGATCCTGGATGCCACTGCCACTGATGCTATCAGCATGTCTCCTGTGGGTCATTGAAAAGTTCCTGCCGCGGATATTCTTTTTTTTTTTTAAAACAAGTTTATTGTTTTAACATATAAGAGAAATATCATAACAATTTTATACAAATAATTAAAAATAGGTATTATTATAATATTCAACAAAACAACTAAAGTATTTACAAAGACATCCACTACAATCAGATCAATTAATTAAACTAAAATACTGTGCTATTGAAATTAGAATTTTTTTAACAAATTTTGTAAATGATCCCATACAATAAAATGTGATGTTTTTCTAGTTGTTCTCATTCTAATTGTGCTTATTTCCATATGACACATTATATTCATAACATTTTTAAATTCATTGAACGAAGGAGGTGTATCTGAAATCGAATTTCTAGTTATTATTTTCCTAGCCACTGCTAGGATAGACCATAACAAGGGAAGCTTAATCTTTTAACACATTGAGGTACAGGTGTGTTGAATAATATAAGAGACTTAGAAATAATGAAATTATCTGTAAAAGAGCCTGCAAAATTCATTAATTGACTTCCAGTATTCTTTCAACTTCATACAGTCATAAAACATATGAGCCCAGTCAGCATTAATTTCTACATTACATCTCTTACATAGATTATCTTTATTATTAATTTTATTCATCATCAAAGGTGTATAAAAGATCTATGTAAAATGTCCATGTATAAAGTCTCCAGACAATGGAAGATGTAGTTCTATAAGCAGATTCCAATATATATTGTTTATCTTGTTGAGTTGGTGGGTCCCCATTAATAGAGGTGAAATAATTCCAGTATGAATCTACATTGTAAAAAGTTTCTTGTCTGATAATTTTATGTATATATGAAAGTTTACCTTTATCAGAAACTTTATGCTGTAAATTTATTATCAAGTAATCAATCAGTTTTGGAATAGATTCTTTAACTGTTATAGACATTAGATCTATTCTATCAATGAGATGTTGTCTAAAGATCTGAACCACTAACCAACAAGTTTCTCTTAGATCAAATTCTTGTTTTAAGAAATCTAGATTTTTAACTTTATTATCAGATATCAGCTGATACCAGTACTTTAGATTATTATCTATAGCTAAATGAGCTCCTTCAGAAGTAGATGACATAAGCATACCCTGAGTATAAATTATAGGGAATACAATAAAATTCCATTCCCTATACTTAGGGTGCATGAATATAAAGTTACGATAACTAATAATAATATTTAATGGGTAACAGACCATATGTTTAGGTGTAATAGGTGAAGTACAAAATTCCTTTAGCAACCACAACATGGAGTTATTTATAATCATATTTTTATGTGTTAAGGAGATTTTCATGAAGTGCATACTAATTAGCTCCCAATAATCTTTCCATTTCGCGACATATGACCGATCTATTAATAAAGTAATAACTTTTATAATAGAAGAGATAATATATAAATTAAAGTCTGGAAAAGAAATACCACCTTGAGACCAGCTATTAGTATGTTTCTTTAATGCAATCCTAGGTCTATTAGGTGCCCATAAGAAATTTAACATTAGTGTATTCAGTTTCTTGATAGTTATTTTTGTAGGTGAAAGTATTATTGATTGTATTAAGTATAAAATCTTGAGAATATTATCATTTTAATAATTGTAAGTCTCTCCTCCATAAGAAAAAACATATTACTCCAGGTATTAAAAAGATTTTGTATATTAAGAAAACAGGTATTATAGTTATTATATATAATAGATTTAATATCTTTAGATAGTATTATACCTAAATAAGTTATCTGACCTGAGTTGGGTACATATTTAGTAAAATCACTAATGAGAGTATTTTTTCATGTATATATAGGTAGTATTTTAGTTTTTTCTTCATTGAATATTAAACCAGAAATACTTTTAAAATTCATCATTTTATCAAATAAAGACTGCATAGAAGAATTACATCCTGCTGATGTAATTAGAACATCATCTGCAAAAGTTGAATTTTGATGTTGTATTTTCTTCTATTTCAAAACCCTCTATGTCAGTACTGTTTCTAATCAAATTAGCCCAAGGCTCCATTACTAAAGTGAATAATAGTGGAGAAAGTGGGCATCCTTGCTTTGTACCTTTAAGAATGGGTATTTTTGTGAAACATATGTTCCTACCTTAATATAAGCCAGCTTCCTTTGTATAAATGCTCAATTAAATTTACAAATGCATCAGAGAAATTTGTGCACTTCAGTAAGGTAAACAGATAGTCCCAACTTACTGAATCAAATGCTGAACCTATATCAAGACTAATAAGTGTTAAATCTTTCTTTTCCTATTTGCAAAATCAATTAATGTTAAAGTTCTTCTTATATTATCAAAAGTATTTCTATTTACAATGAAGCCCGTCTGATCTATGTCTATAATGCCGGGATAATTGTCTTCAATCTATCAGCAAAAATACTCATAAACATTTTATAATCAACATTAAGTAATGAGATGGGTCGATATGAAGAACATCTAGTTGGATCTTTATTAGGTTTTAAAATTGGTGAAATAAATGTATATTGCCAAGATGGGGGTTATTAACTCAGTTTGGGCCAGAATAAAAACCTTATGTATTAATGAATATGTAGTTTTAGAAAGGATTTTATATATCTCTGGTATAATACCATCATTACCCGGTGCTTTGTTTGATTTAAGCTTATTTATTTGTGTAATAACTTCTGTATATGAAATACTCTTGTCCAATAGTTTAATCTGTTGTTTATTAAGCTTTTTATTCATGTTTGTGGTTATAAACTCCTTTATTTTATCTTTAGGTTCCATGTTAATGTTGTTATGGTTAATCTTGTGAAAGTGATTTCTAAATTCATCCAGTATTTCTGGTATACTAGAAACATTCTTCTTTTTCCTTAGAGAAAAGATTTCTTTGATATGGTTTTGTTTATTCAATCTTTTGTTTTATTTTTAAGTCTATGTAAGTATTTGGGGCTTATTGAATAAGACAAAACTTGTATTCTCTAAAGTTATTTTAACTTTATGAGTTAAAATTTCTTTGTATTTCTCATTTAGTTTGTTTATTTCTTCAATAACTTTCTTGTCCATAATATTTTCTTTATTATTATGTTTATAAGAGTCTAGTTTACTTTGAATATCTAACAATTCCTTATCCCAAGATTTCCTTTTGTTATTATACCATCTGATACTTTGTCCATATAGATATGATTTTAAGGCATCCCAAACATAGACAATGGAGACTTCAGGAGTACTATTTATGTCTAGAAAATGTTGTACTTCTGAAAGTATATATTCTTTATAGTCTTTAGCTGAGTTAAGTATGCTGGTATCCTTTTGATCTGAACATTATGAGTATTTTTATCATGAATTCAAAACAATTGAGTTATGATCAGATATAGGACATGAAATGATTTTGGAATTAATTAAATCTGTTACCATCTGGTTAGAAATAAAGACCCTATCTATTTTTCAATAAGTTTTGTATCTGTTAGAAAAAAGGTGTATGGTAATGATTTTGACTCTATCTGATTATTAATATCATTCAAATGATAAGAATTAGCAAAATCATTTAAATGTTTTGCATTAGATGTAATTCTTCTTTTCTTTATAGTGGTAGTATCACTTTCATGTAGTATACAATTAAAATCACCAGCTAAAATAATATCCCCTATAGAGAATGATATGATCTTATCAATATGATGTTTCACTGTATTAATACCAATTCCAGGTATCCAGTATACATTAATTAAAGTGTAAGTCTTCCCATTAAATTGTATTGTAACCATACAAAACATTCCTTTGTCATCCTGATAAGACTTAATGGTTTTAGGAATGGGCATACTTTTATTCCATAAAATAGCCACTCCTCTTTTTTTCTGAGTGTGCTCTGAACTAACCAATACTGCATACTTATTAGTGGCTAGTTTATCAATATCTTTTTTCAAGAGATGGGTTTCTTGCAGGAAGACTAGATTGGCCTTGTGTAGATTAATGTATCTTATTAGGCTTGCCCTTTTACACGGATTATCCAATTCATTAATGTTTAAAGAAATTCCTTTTAAAGATGTCATTTGGTATTTTTAAAACTCAAGAATCTTATGATCGAAATAACAAATAACAAGATAAATAATGTTACATCTCCTCTTTTAGGTGTAACTTTAAATATAGCTGTATTTATTAAATCTCTTATGGGATTTTGTATAGGATTCAATTTTGTTTGTAGTGACAATGAGTGTACAAAATATATTGTGGATGTCAAAACTATATACATATAACAATGAACAAGTGAAAATAATGTAAGGATTAAACCTTGCATCCCGCCTGGAGTTGAAAACTCCAACTTAGAGCAGTATTTACTACTCAAGTTAACCCCTACCCTAAGCAGCAGTACCTCAGCTACCACCTTATCAATTTAATACTAGTTATATTTAACTGAGGTTAACAGTTTTCAATTCAATTATCTATCAAGACAAAAGTACACATTTGGTAAAACAGCATCATATAAACTAAAATAAACTTTTTTTTTTTTTTTTAAAACTGTTCATACTATTATATATATCTATGTAATATATAACACTTGAATTCTAATAGCATTCAAATAATCTTAATGTTAGAAATCAAGAGGAGAGAAAATTATGTTCTAACATTCATTTAAATCAAAAACTTTGGCTAATATGATTCAGACATTACATGCATTAAGATGTATCTATTTTCTGTCATGTGAATTCTATCAACAGCTTCCAAAAAATCTTGAATTGTTTGTATATGAGCATTTACTTAAACTCATTATTGTCAATAGAGTAAAATATTGTATTCATAAAAATTATTATAAATCATATTGCATAGTTATGCAGATTCTCAGAAACACCTGCGTTATTACCTAAAAAAAAAAAAAAAGCCATCACACACATAAACACAGACACACACATATACATATACACACACACATATACACACACACACACACACACACACACACACACACACACACACACACACACACATACATATACACATACACATATATACATAGATACACACACACACACACACACACACACACACACATATATATATATATATATCTGATCTCACTGAGTTGTGTGTTAGTAGAGCACTATCCTACTTGCTGTCCCTAGAATAAATCTGTCTGCTTTATACAAAATAATGCACAGCAAACACATATTAGTAACCAGATTTTACAATCATGCTAACCTACTGCTTTAAAATATATCACATGACATTTCTTCCAGAATAGAGTTATAAGATTATTTATGCTTGCCAATCAGATGAATTAAATGAGTTATAGTAAAGTATATGTTTGGGACACAAGTTTTTAACACAGATTATTATGCTACTGTTAAGTAGATTTTCAAAAACATTTAAATAAATGTTTCATTTTCTATGCCTTCTAAAATAAGATATTTACTTGCTACAAGAAACTACATCATCCAAACTCATCATAACTGACATATTTTATGAATAGAGTATTTTTCCTGAATCTGTGGTGTGTCAGTGTGATAACCTTGTCAATGTTTATACTAACTGCTTTCAGTTTCTCTGTGAAAATTCTGTGAGTGAAGCTTCTGAGGAAACTCATGGACATTATGCATGAGACAGCCCACATCCCAGATTGTCTCCCTTAACATTTTGGGAAACTTATTAAAACTTGTGGCAAACATTCATTTTGTCAATAGAGTAAAATATTGTATTCATAGAAATTATTATAAATCATATTGGATAGTTATGCAGATTCTCAGAAAAAAAAGCCATCACACTCACACACACACACACATACATACATACACACACACACACACACACACACACACACACACACACACACACACACACACACACACACACACACACATATATATATATATATGATCTCACTGAGTTGTGTGTTAGTAGAGCACTATCCTACTTGCTGTCCCTAGAATAAATCTGTCTGCTTTATACAAAATAATGCACAGCAAACACATATTGGTAACCAGATTTTACAATCATGCTAACCTACTGCTTTAAAATATATCACATGACATTTCTTCCAGAATAGAGTTATAAGATTATTTATGTTTGTCAATCAGATGAATTAAATGAGTTATAGTAAAGTATATGTTTGGAACACAAATTTTAACACAGATTATTATGCTGCTGTTAAGTAGATTTTCAAAAACATTTAAATAAATGTTTCATTTTTATGCCTTCTAAAATAAGACATTTACTTACTACAAGAAACTACATCATGTAAACTCATTATAACTGACATATTTTATGAACAGAGTATTTTTCCTGAATCTGTGGTGTGTCAGTGTGATAACCTTGTCAATGTTTATACTAACTGCTTTCAGTTTCTCTGTGAGAATTCTGTGATTTGAAGATTCTGAGGTAACTCAAGGACATTGTGCATAAGACAGCCCACATCCCAGATTGTCTCTCTTAACATTTTGGCGGAAACTTATTAAAACTAGTGACAAACATTCATTTAGCAGTGTAAATGCATCTAAACATGACAGAACCTCCACAATGTATTCCATAGATCATCACAGCCTCTATGCAAGTGAAATTAAACTCAAAATTACCAACAAGCAATAAAACTCAGCATTCTTCTCCCAACTCAATTTTCATACAAATCCTATTATTCACTGTGCCCACACAGTCTAAAGCATTTCTATATATTAATAAAGAAAAGAAAAGAGAGTAGAAAATAAAAGGAGTGAGGCAGAAATAAAAAAATGTAAGAGAAAGCTGTAAGAAGTATATACAATGGAATGTTACTTACTGTTTATATTAATAGAGTTAAAAATAAAACATATTATTTACTCTTATTTAGTTCTGATTATTATTAGTTAAAGCATGACAGATTATTTACAAACAAGCATAAGCAGTATAATCAAGAAAGTATAATTAGAAATAGCATTTGAAGAACTTATAAACTTTTACAAGAAATAAATATATTATTCTATTAATGATATTTTCATTACTGTTCTCTCCTGCCCTCCCCCACCCTTTACCCACTACATAATCTAAATAGAATGTCATTGTTTAAACAAAGAAAATAATAAAAGAAGAAGGAAAAAAAAAGGTAAAAAAAAAATGTATCAAATTACTAACCTTACTTTTTCAGAAAGAAAACAAATCGAGTCACAGCCTGCCATTAAATCCTCAGGCATTTTGACTGGTTATGAAACAAAACATTTCTTTGCACATAGAGAATAACTTTGATTAAATCTTTTCCAAAATATTTGTGGCTTTCTGGAAATGCAGGAACTATATTCAAAAAGATTAATAATGAGCTAAAATGATGAGAGAGAAAAAACATATAACAAAGCATTTGTTTTTAGTCTCTTCTTCTTCTCTGAAGTCTTCCAGGAAGCTTCAGTTGCCAATCTCTTTAATGAAGAACTAGCCCATTCCATTTCTTCTATTTTATCCAAAATCCTTTTTCTTTGACAAACAGTAAAGCAGAGACTAAATCATCCAAGACCTTAGGACCATCAGGAAGGAAGATTTTAAGCTTGGCAGGAAACAGAAGGTATGTTTTAAACTGTGCTTTTTTAAGCTCCCTTATTAGTGGCAGAACAACTTTTCTTTTAGCAATTACCATGGAAGAATAGTCATTGTCAAAACGCACAGTTGTCTCATTAAACTTAACAGGAGCTTTAGCCCAAGCAGATTTAAGAACCATCTCTTTATCAAAAGATGATAGAAATCTAACTATAACTGATCTAGGATAGTTTTGTTAGAGTTAGTATTAGCTATAGATCTATGTGCTCTTTCGATACCAAAAGAGAATGCTTCTGGTAAATCTAAAGTTTTAGGGAGCCATGTTGTTAAAAAAGAAGTAATATTGTTACCTTCAATATTTTCTGGCAGTCCAAAAATCCTAATGTTATTGCGCCTAGATCTATTTTCCAGGTCATCCAGCTTTGTTTGTAAATGTGTATTTTGTTTCAGCAGAAACTCAATGTTGATTTCCTGTTCTTGTATTTTATTTTCCATGTCATTCACAGCTTCTTCTATGCCTGTCATCTGAATCTTCTGTTGTTGCAGGTCCATATGTAACAAGTCTATTTGTTTTGTAGTTTTTTCTATGAAAGTTTCTATTTTAGTATCCATTTTATCCATCTTAGCAGTAAGTTGCTGGACTATAATTATCAGAGACTGAAGTTCTTTCTTGATGCTGGAGTCTTAAGAATTTGTCTTACTGGAACTCATTTCAGACTGATAAACTGACAGGAAAATTTCCAAAGTAATTTCTGACAGGAATATTATTAAGATTTTCTTTCTTTTTTAGATATAGTTCAAGAACTATATAAAACAAACATATTTAGAAAGAAAATTACTTCAAGAATTAATTTTTTAAGTAATTAATTCCTGTCAATGTAATGAAATTGGTGGAGCTGAAGAAATCTGCTGCTATCCTGTGTTCATCCTTGGCCACGCCCCCCCTGCAGCGGATATTCTAAGTGCTACACATACCTTGGTCTTCACAGGTATTGATTCCCCTCTACCCTTACTCTCAGGAGAGAACAACAGAGGTTGTGTAGTTCCTGGAATGTTTCAATATCTACCCTGTAGTGGTCTACTATTTCCACATCATGCAGACCATGAAAAGTTATTTGGGGTCTAAATACCATTCTTGTCCTTGCCCGAGGTCTATCAGCAGCAGCTGCATAAACTTGAGCCTATTGCACATAGACATACAAAAGAGCAGCAGCAGCCCCTAACATTCCTTCCCTCCATTGTAGTTTCTGTGGCTGTATTCCAATAGGTTTTGGAATACAAGGCAGAAGGCTACACTTGGTGCTTTAGTGGAAAAGCTTAAAATAGAACATGTCAAAGCTTTACTGGAAAAGCTCACCCTGACTCTGCCATAGCTTGCTGTGAGAGAAAAGTTAGTTTGATTTTGTTTTCTTGTATTTTGTATTACTTTATTGCCTTTTTCTATTTTGTATACTGTGATTTGTTTTCTTTACACTGTGTTTTACTTGTATTCTGCTTTTAATTGCATATTAAAACTTGAAAAGAGACCACAACCCTGTCTCTTGTGAGTCAGACAGAATATTTCCCACCCCGGCACTGTTGTGTTGTTAAATACCACTGTCTTTCTAGTTGCCTGCCCCTTATTGTAATTTGACCATATATCTCCTTCCCTCTTTCCTTTCACTGGCTGGTGATAGTAAGCACAAAATTATCATTTTGTAAAATCACTCCCCTTCAACTATTTAAATGTATTGGCCATCCCAGTGTATTCCATAGTACCAGAATACAATACAATTGTAACTGGTCCTGCTGTTCGAATAAGTCCTACATCTGACTTGCCTGTTGACCAAAGAGTTGTTGGAATTTCACATAAGGCCTTTTCTTCTTCTTCTAATAAGAATGCTAATCAGCTGTCCTCGCTAGATTGCAAGTGTACAGCTGGATGTGTCTGTGTCAACCAATTCAGTTTTTGTTTTTGTATCCCTTGTTCTGACAGTTCTAAATCAGTCTGTTTCTCCCATCTTGTTACCTTTTCTCCTAAATCTGCCCATTTAACACTTTTATTCTTTGTCAAGCTGACAAAAAAATTGGGGAAATATATATAATCACTGGCATGCTGTAGCATAGCATTCAGGAAATGGTGTAGGATCCTGGATGCCACTGCCACTGATGCTATCAGCATGTCTTGTGTGGGTCATTGAAAAGTTCCTGTAGTGGATATTCTAAGTGCTACACATACCTTGGTCTTCACAGGTATTGATTCCCCTCTACCCTTACTCTCAGGAGAGAACAACAGAGGTTGTGTAGTTCCTGGAATGTTTCAATATCTACCCTGTAGTGGTCTACTATTTCCACATCATGCAGACCATGAAAAGTTATTTGGGGTCTAAATACCATTCTTGTCCTTGCCCGAGGTCTATCAGCAGCAGCTGCATAAACTTGAGCCTATTGCACATAGACATACAAAAGAGCAGCAGCAGCCCCTAACATTCCTTCCCTCCATTGTAGTTTCTGTGGCTGTATTCCAATAGGTTTTGGAATACAAGGCAGAAGGCTACACTTGGTGCTTTACTGGAAAAGCTTAAAATAGAACATGTCAAAGCTTTACTGGAAAAGCTCACCCTGACTCTGCCATAGCTTGCTGTGAGAGAAAAGTTAGTTTGATTTTGTTTTCTTGCATTTTGTATTACTTTATTGCCTTTTTCTATTTTGTATACTGTGATTTGTTTTTCTTTACACTGTGTTTTACTTGTTTTCTGCTTTTAATTGCATATTAAAACTTGAAAAGAGACCACAACTCTGTCTCTTGTGAGTCAGACAGAATATTTCCCACCCCGGCACTGTTGTGTTGTTAAATACCACTGTCTTTCTAGTTGCCTGCCCCTTATTGTAATTTGACCATATATCTCCTTCCCTCTCTCCTTTCACTGGCTGGTGATAGTAAGCACAAAATTATCATTTTGTAAAATCACTCCCCTTCAACTATTTAAATGTATTGGCCATCCCAGTGTATTCCATAGTACCAGAATACAAAAGTGCCTACCCCTTTCAATCTATCGTGCTCTTTTAAAAATAGTGGCTGTCCACGTAGACAGCTAAAACTTAAGCTTTCATATCTAACTGCTTCATGCACACTGCAGTGTTTAGGATAAATCATTTTGTTCCATCTTACCTTTAAACATCTATTGCAAGACCACCAGTTATTGGAGAGTCCAATTCTGCCTCTCAGTAGTCATCTTGGGATTAGTGCTTCTGTTTTATCCTGGTGAGAGAAGGAGTACAGGGACATTATTTCCTGGAGACTGCTGATCACCAGAAAGCCTAATAACTGCTTTATAGGTGACAGCTTGAATCTGTGCTTATATTCTGGTCCTGATGAGAGAAGGAGCAGAGTGCATTGATTCCTGACTTTTTTTGATTGCAGAGGGAGTGTCTGTGCTTAACGTTCCTGATTGGTTTGGTTGCTAGTCAAGGTATCTACTAGAAAAAGCTACAAGCATACAGACTCTTGTATAATTTGGGACAAGAGTGTGGCTCACCAAACAGGCTATGGCCTGCTTCTCTTCTTGGTACTGGTGCTAACATTTTGCTTCTGGTGAGAGAAGCAAAGGAGCATTGTATCTCAACAGAGTGAAGCTGTGGTAAGACCAGCATTAGTAGTAGCTAGGCAGTAGCCATTCATACGACTCCCCTCTTTTCATCATTCTTGACTAGCTAATTCTTTGTTTTCAGTAAGTACTGCTTTATTTGTTTCTAACTTCAGAATATCTGCCTAAATACTTCATCCTTAAATTTTCAGAATCTATGTATTATTTTCCCCTCAGGTGTTTGGCAGTGGTCTGTACAGACTCAGGCACCTTGAGTGACATTTTTCCTTTAAAAGCACAAATGAAATTTCTTCAGTACCTAGTTGCAAACAGGACAACTAGTTTGCAGTGACATACACTGTCCACATAGTTGCAAACTGGATACTCTTGATTGATAGTCTCACTCCAACTATCTAATCAATAAAAAAGGATCTGTTGCCATGGATATGAACTTTCCTACTGTCTCCGTTACCAGCTTAGTGGGTATGGGCATCCTGAGGCAATGTAAAAATTGCCTCATGTTTACTGACAACCAGTTAATTCTCAGACAAACTGATATGGTATGTGAGAGATGTATTTACACAATGTCACTGGAGGCAATGGTTTCACATAAAAGCACTCCTGATGTCAATAAGGTTGTCAGTAGTACACATGATGCACCCATCATGCACACTTCAAAACAGACATATCGACCCACATATGCTGAGGCACTTTCATACAACCTTCCTAAACCAGAAAGACCTCTTAGATGAAGTACACATAACAAATACCCTTAGCAGCCCCAAATGCGTTCTTTTAAAATAACACCATCAACACACAGAGCTACATCTTATGGAACCTCTACCTCTAAGCCCATAAGGCAAGCCATCACACAATCCAACATTCTAGTCACTGAAGGTGCCATCATGAGACACACTGATATCCCTCTCACCAGGCTGAGTAAGGAGAAAGTTACAGTCAGCGGCTTATAAGGGGCTAGGGCCTTCACATTACCCATGCACTCAGGTCACTGGACCACAATTACCAATATGACTCAGTCATAGTCCATGTGGGAGTAAATGACTTGAGACATATCTCCCTAGACTATGAAGAGACACATCATGGAGCTCTCGGAACATGTGTCTCAGGCTGATATGAGCTTAGCATTTAGCAGCATTTTACCTTCTCCATGGATGATGCCACAATACGAACAAAAGATGATTGACTTTAATAATTGGCTTAGTTTTTGGTGTCATTCTAAGGAGGTGCAATATTTGTGAACATGGAAGGAGATGGTCAGCAGACCATGCTGCTTTGCCACGGATGGCCTCCACTTCTCCCTTCTAGGCTTTCAAATATTAGCTAAAATATTGTCTTCCCCCATAGTGCATTTTTTAGGTAATGCCAAACTGAAAGTACTTCTGACATATAACCAAGAAAATCTAAAGGTATTACTGCTCAATGCTAGGAGTCTAAACAAATAACTCTGCTCCCCTAGAAGCTCTCTTTACCCTAGAGAATGCTGACATCTGTGTGGTCACTGAGACATGGTTTAAAGCTGTGAAGAGCCCAGCAACAGTGCAAGGTTATAATACGTACCACACATTTAGGCCAGCTACTTCACAGGCAGAGACTAAAAGTGGAGGTGTCTCTATTTACTTCAAAAATAAATATACTTCAAGGCTGGTCAAACAGGACAATGCACTTGAGCTGATCCATGTTCAAACCACCATAGGTAAAATCCAATACCACTTCCTTGCAAGCTATAGGTCTCCCTCAATGACCCAGAAAACCCATACCATGTATTTAACCTTATTAGAAACACTAACTATCCAACCCAATACCATATTCATGGGTGACTTTATTTACCCCACTATTAACTGGGAATCCTATACAACACCAAATGTACATGCACACAGATTCCTGGATTTTGTCCATACTGGATCTGGTCCTCATTTATATGGGAGACTGCTGCACATGCCCTACTGTAATGCCATCCCTGGTAAGATCAGACCACAAAATGGTCTCCTTTGAAGTAAAAATAAAAGCTGGACCCCCAGCTAAACTTGGAATATTCAGGAACTATTCTAAGGCTAACCTTCTGCTATTAAGTGAGACCTTGACAAAATTTCAAGCTCCCATAAACCCTGAGAACACTGCTGCCTATGCAGAGCTGTTAAGAGAAACCCTGTACAAGCATATTAATAGCTGCATAGAGGCATCTGTACCCACCAGGAAGAAGTACAGAAGAAACTCAAATAACAATCCACCCTGGTGGAATCACGAAATCAATAGGCTGTATAACAGGATGAAGAAAATCATGGCAAAAATTAGGAGGTGCAGCACCCAACAAGATAAAAGCACTCTCATCAAACTAAACAAACAACTCAGAGGACAAATAAAGTCTTCCAAAGCCAAATTTAAGATAAGTTTGACCTCCCAGGTCAAGGACAAACACAAAGCATTCTTTACCTATGTCCACAACCTCAAAGGCAATACACAGTTGTGTGCAGAGCTCATTGCAAATGGAACCACCTATACTGAACCAGAGGATATAGCAAACCTCCTGGATGATAAATTTAGCTCCAACTTTACCACTCTCCCTCCATCAACCTTCCCTCAAGGAAATATCATCAAACATAATTCCCCCTACTATCACTAGGGAACAGGTCCTTAATACTCCCTCTAAGACCAAGAACACTGCATCAATGGGCCCAGACAATATCCCAGGATGCCTTCTAAATAGCAGGAAATATGACCCATCAGGACCCCTGGAATTACTATTTAACTGTAGCCTCCAAACAGGCTTCATGCCTCATGAATGGAGAAAGGCAACAGTCATCCCTCTGCACAAAGTTGGGTCATCTACAGACCCTGGAAACTACAGACCCATAAATCTCACTGGTGTTATATGTAAAGCCATGGAAAGAATTATCATGGGGATAATCAACAGAGATATAGTAAACCTCCAGACATTGGACCCAACCCAGGTTGTTTTCATCAAGAGCAGATCATGCCTAATCAGCCTGGTGAACTTCTTTGAGAAGGTCATCAAAGCAATGTATGAGGGCAACATTGTTCACACTGACTACCTTGACCTGGCGAAGGCATTTGACATAATATCGCACTTGGGCATTGTTGACAAACTCAGGAGGTTAGGTACAAACCCATATGTCACCCAGTGGATAGCCAACTAGCTCACAGACAGGACCCAGGAAGTTAGAATTTGGTAGTCCACCTCTACAAAGAGGCCAGTCACAAGTGGAGTCCCTCAGGGATCAGTCCTTTAACAGCTCCTTTTTGGCATTTATTTTTCAGAAGTCAAGGCCAATGTCAGTGGTCCCTGACTGAATAAATTTGCAGATAATTGCAAATTAGGAGCTGTCATTGAATCTCACATTGACACAAATGTTCTCCAGAAGGGGCTGACACAGACAAACAACTGGTGTCAGATCCATGGACTAAAACTAAATGTCAAGAAATGCATAATAGTATCCTTTGGGAATTTATCCATCCCTCATAGCTATCATATTGACAACACACCTCTTAGAGTTGACCCAGTAGTCAGGGACTTAGGGACACACATAGATAGCAATCTAGCCTTCGACCATCACATGTCTACAGTGTTGAGGAAATCATTCTATGTTGCACAACGTATAAACAAAGGTATGGCATCTAAGTCCAAGGAAGTCATTGTTTCACTTTATTTGGCATTCATCAGACCTATCATTGAGCACAATGCCCTTTTGGTATGTACCTAATCAGGCATATCCAACAACTGGAATGTCCACAGAGGTTGCTCACTAAAAGAATAGAGGACATAAGTAAAATGTCCTATGCAGACTGCTTCAAAGCCCTATCCCTGTATTCTGTCTCCTACAGGCTTTTGAGGGGAGATCTATGCCTGGCAAACAGGGCATTGTCAGACCCCACTCTGATGGACCTCCTGCATATCCACAAAACAAACATCACCAGAATTACCCATTCTGAAGACTTAAACCTTGCCTGTGATATAAATAGGACCTGCTGGAAAGATAGATATGTATCCCAGAGACTACCCCTTCTATGGAACAGGCTCCCCATCCATGTGAAGCAGAGTTCCTCCCTAACCCAATTCAAGCACAACTTCGACAGTTGGATGGGAAACTGGAAATTCATCCCTGGTTTGGTACCTATGTAACTAATGGACACAGGTAACCTATAAATGGTTCATCTCCCAGGTCCATGCTTACACTTATCGAGGGTATCAGAACTTGTCAGAGAGTTGGGATGCATGGCTAGGCTAAAAAGGTCCTTGTGGTCATTAGCCTAGTAAACACCTATGAACCTATGAACATGATTGATTTATAGCTTGTTCAATCCGCCATCTTGAATTTGTTGACTAGCATACAATTCAGCTGCTTATGCAGTAATTAGCATGCCATGTTTATCGTGTTTGCACAGCTCTGTACATCCTGTAGGCTGCTTACTGAATACAAGTCAGTGAGCTAGCATGTGTATATTGTGACGTGCACACAGTTTCAGCAAGCCGTGTAGGGTTCATTGAGTCCTGCTTTTATACCACATACAAACTGTAAACACATACACATGCCTGCATATATACATTATTTATTTATTTATGTTTACCTGAGTAAATGAAGTTAGTTAAAAACACTATTTTCAATTTTAACCTTGGAGAAGAAGCAGTAATACTCAGAAGGAAGAAATTACAAATAAAATATGTACAATAAGTAGCAGACAAGTGAAAATGTAAGAGAACAAAAATAATAATATAGAGTTCAATTGCGTAAAATTACATTTAAAGTATATTCAAGAGTTATATGTAAATATTTTGAGAGAGAGAGAGAGAGAGAATCTATTCAAATGCCAGTCTCATAATATCAATTATCTATTCAAATGGCCATCTCTTAATATCAATTATATGAATTTCAAATAGTCAGACACAATTCTGTTGATCAGCTCTACTTTCCTATCTAAGTGGCAGGAAAAATAATTGCCTCTATCTGTCATAGGTCATAGAACCAATATATAGCTATATCTATCTATCTATCTATCTATCTATCTATCTATCTATCTATCTATCTATCTATCTATCTATCTATCTATCTGTCCATCTAGCACTGGGGAGACAAATGTAACACAAATACAGCTAGGATCTCTCTCTCTCTTTATATATATATATATATATATATATATAGATATGTGTTTATGTATGTATATAAAACACAGTCCTTCCTTCCCCCTCTCTCTCTCTAGCAGGGTCCTAGAGAGTTACAGGGTTTACTGGAAACATCCCTAAAGCATACACACAGCAGGCTTATCCAATAGGCAGTCTGAGTCCACGCAATCCACCCACCATTTATTTTGGACAAACTGTGTGTCACCTCTGTCCTTGCGCTTCAAGTAAGTGTTAGGGGAATCCAGTCTTCTGTGTGTATTTTAGCCTGCATAGCTTCAGTGTCCCAGTTTGTAAGCAATAGCCTTATAGTCTGTCAACCCTCCTCTAGTGACATCCTGTCGGTCAGCTTTTACTCTCTACTTCCTCTCAGATACTGACATTTACTCAAACTGCTCTTTCTCAAACTGCTTCTCTCTGATATTTTCTTCAGTTCTTCTACCCTTGCTCTTCCTATTATTCATATCCTCCTGTATTTCTTTAGTGGAACTGCATGCCTTACAAGGAAGTAATTCTGTGTTTCTCCCTTTCCTTTCTTATTTCCCCTTGCCGGAGACACTATTAAATCACTTTCAGCTCTGAGCTAGTATTTATGCACAGTCAACTTTGACACAGTTCACTCAACTGTCTCTTTAGTGTGTTTTTATTTTGTTATCCCTGCAAACAAATACATATGTTTGTAACAGTGAAGTCTATAGTTTGAACACCAGTCTCTGAGCTATATTTTATGTAAATTATAAATATTATGGCAGCCTAAAACAAAGAACTTTGGCCACTATAACAGCCCCCTTTTCTTAGACCACAGCAGTCCCATCTGCATGTTCTCCTTTAACTGCTCAGTTCATTGTTTTCAGCAGTCCCCTGTCCCATCTCCTTAAGTTTTATTTTGCTTCTTGTGTAACCACCGAGTTCTAAGCCAGTGATTTTCCACAGATGCACTCCTGCATTCTAATTGTTTTTGTTGATCTTTGGGAGACTGTAGCCTAGGCTAATTACACAGAACTTATTGCTTGTTGCTGAGATAATTTACATTTGTCCCGGTCCCCTTTTAATGACATTTGATGACCTTTATTAGATTTCCATAACATAACTTTGATCACCAACTTTATTACAACTATTCATGATATAATTGATACTAAATACAGCATAACATCTTTGTAATGTTAATCAGGGTGCCGTACCTACTCACCCTGCCCCAGTAAGCAGCGTCCATACCTCTACTCGCTTTACTTATGAAGCAGCGTCCCATCTCATTTCATACACCATTCATTGTAATGTTAATCAGGGCAGCGTACCTACTCACCCTGCCCAACAAGTAGGGTCCATACCTCTGCTCACTTTACTTATGAAGCATCATCCCAACTTACTTCACACACCATCCATTAAATTACCATCCACCAAATAAACACCATCCTTACCTCAGCTTGCTTATCTATTCAGCAAGCTTCTTAAAACTACTCGTTACCTTTCCCCAGATCCTTGGAATGAACATCTGGACATCAGAGGGGGAACAGAAGAGGGCAAGCCTATCCCTCTTCTCTGCCTACCCCCACTGATAAAATAACTACACACCACCAACGAAAACAAGGAGAGTGGGTGGGTAGCAAGTACACGCAAAAATGTGACTGCTTAACCCAACTAAGCTAGACTAAATCTCTTAAGTCCCTCCCCATCACTATCTCACTTCCTCCACCATCCCTGCCTCCACTTAACCCTTTCACCTCCCCAACCCTCTTAACTCCCCTTAATATTAACCTAACCACCCCAAATGAGGATGTCCCGGGACAACTTAGTTTGTTGCTAAACTTTATTTGTCCCGGTCCCCTTCAATAACACACATCACACCAAATGACATTTGACGACCTTTATGAGATTTCCATAACATAACTTTGATCACCAACTTTATTACAACTATTCATGATATAATTGATACAAAATACAGCATAACATCCTTGTAATGTTAATCAGGGCAGCGTACCTACTCATCCTGCCCCAGTAAGCAGCGTCCATACCTCTACTCACTTTACTTATGAAGCAGCGTCCCATCTCATTTCATACACCATTCATTGTAATGTTAATCAGGGTAGCGTACCTACTCACCCTTCCCAACAAGCAGGGTCCATACCTCTGCTCACTTACTTTACTTATGAAGCAGCGTCCCAACTCACTTCATACACCATCCATTAAATTACCATCCACCAAATAAACACCATCCTTACCTCAGCTTGCTTATCTATTCAGCAAGCTTCCTCCAACTACTTGTTTCCTTTCCCCAGATCCTTGGAATGAACATCCAGACATCAGAGGGGGAACAGAAGAGGGCAAGCCTATCCCTCTTCTCCGCCAACCAGCCTGACCAGGCTGTTCCCCCTCCCTTCTAACTCAAATTGTTCCATCCACTTCCCATAAAGGGAAGGGTCAAGCCAAACATCATTTGGTGTACAATAATTACCCGGACATCACCATCCCCTGACAATTACCTAATGCTTACCAAAGCATCACCTGCCACTGGAGCAAGAATACTCAACCCCAACCACCAACACTAGTCGACCCCTAGCAAGGAAGATCCCAGCTAACATACAATGTGAAATTCAATTCTGCTACTCCCCAACAATTTCAAGCAAACAAGACATTACCTTGTGACTACATATTCAGCTGCACTGCTGGAAAACCGAACTTCTTTCATCCCCTCCATCAGCTGCCACATTCCTCAGTCTTCAATCTTGCCTGTCGAGTCCACGTTCCTTTAGCCCATCAAGTAAAATCCAATCTGCACATCCTATCTGCCACCTCAGTGTTGTCCAGTAATCCCACCGCTTGTTCGACACCAAAACATGATCATCTGGGAGCGCTCTGTATCTCACCACTGGAACTCGTCACACCATCTATAAAGAAAAGGACAAAGTAAATCCTCTAATATGTAAGGAGAAGGCTCAGTCATATACCCACCTATTCCAAACTACAGCCACCGCATTCTAAGACCCCATCTTTCAATCCACCACATGGTGCCATCTGCTCTTTAGCAATTTCCATCTAACTGTTGCCCACGTGTGCTCCCCATGTGTAAACTCCTTGTTCACCACCACTTCCATTATCTGCGAATTCACTGTGTATCACCACAACTGGTACTCAGCACTCCACCATCTACAAAGAAAAGAAGAAAAGTAAATCCTCTAATATGTAAAGAAAAGGCTCCACCTTATACCCACCTATTCTAAATTACAGCCACAGCATTCCAAGACCCCATCTGCTAGAAAGAAAAGATATGTGAATACATAACACACATTCCAAAACAACTTCCAAGACAACCTATCCTGCCAACCCAGAAAGGAAAATAAATTGAACTACCCGTGCAGTATGTTAAAACTAAACCCTACACATGAAGGGACCAATTAATATCCACAACCAGGTAACCTTGCTATTCACGACTACCTCCATTAACCCCTGTATAAGCCAAGCTAAATTATATTGTAAGGCAATCTACCTAGCTCTTAACCTTCCATCTCCAAATGAGCACACTAACCAACATATATATGAACAGCTAGGAGCCACTTATTTACCCCCGGATTCACAAATCCTCCGTGTAAGACTAAATAAGTCTTACTCGGAGGCTGCAGTTGAACGGTATGACATCAGCATGCCATGAATATTCATGAGGGCATGCTGACCCTACTCCAAGTCTAACACGGACTGTGCAGGAAAGCAGGGGGCGTGTCCGACTGCCGAGCAGTCTAAAGGTCCACGCCCCTGCAAGTGTGTGAAATGCAAAATGTCAACATACAAGAGCGAGTCCGCTCAAATGTCCATGTACCCAACACCACACTCCCTGACATTGTAAACCCCCAGCACAGTTATAAAAAGTAGAACATTAATTTTATTTTCCATTTCCCGATATAGCTGCCCGTACTGGGGCGTGTGTGCCCATTGCTTAGCTGCAGTTAGCAATCACGACATGGAAGAGCATAATAAGGAATGTTAATGAAAATTACACCAAATAGTAATAGTGTAGTGGTAGAGTGCTTGCACAAAGAGAAGGCATTTGCGGTTCGAATCCCACCATTCCCCTTCCTATTTTATGTTCAAAATTAGTATATGAAATAATTCCTGACATATATGATTAAACTTTTACTAAAAAGCATTGAAATGGTCTATGTATCAGTGAACAAAATGTATATTTATACAGGAACCTGACATATAATTGTCCGCAGTTAAACACTGCTTTACCCAGCGCAATATAATTGCCCACAGTTAAGCAACGCTTTTCCCAGCGCAATTTAGTTTCCCGTAGTTAAGCAGTGCTTTACCCAGCACAATGTGGTTGCCCATAGCTAAATAGCGCTTTACCCAGTGCAATTGGTTTGCGCAGAGGTGCGTGCCGTGCCAACCAGTGCACCGTCGGGCAACGTGGAGCAACGTAGAGCAAAGTTGCTTAAACACAGCCACACCCCCTAACCTGTCTGGACAGTACTAAAATAAAAAGC
Source organism: Protopterus annectens (assembly GCF_019279795.1). Classification (NCBI taxonomy): domain Eukaryota; kingdom Metazoa; phylum Chordata; order Ceratodontiformes; family Protopteridae; genus Protopterus; species Protopterus annectens. The sequence goes on along the minus strand of NC_056731.1, from coordinate 1,334,798,813 downwards.
AATGACAAGTTTCGAACCCAGGACACTGCACCATAATCAATGTACTGAACCACTAAGCCATGACAGCTTAGGATAAACATCCACTGTTAAAATATATATACTTATAAATGTTAGATTAACCATTGCTAAGCAGGTCTGCAGTCAACCGAGAATTTTCAAAAACGGCCAATCACAAAAAAGTGCGGGAAATGCGGCATATTTAAGCTCCATAGGCAGGAATACTCACCATAACTGATTGTAGCTCCCATCTGCAGTTAGAATGTCTGGTGCTGGAGAGGGTACTCGCTTTAGAGCGCAACGCTGGGGCATCGAAGAGTCAAAATACATGGTTTGGCTCCTAGTCCATCATCATGAGTCTCGACTCCTGCAGGGCCAGTTACAAGGGACGGAGTATAAGGCAAAGGTTTGGAACCGGTTGGCTCATGAACTCACCAGTGCCACAGGCATCCCTTGGACTGGTGAGCAGGTCCGTCACCACCATGCAGACCTGAAGAGATGGAAGCAGGACCTACTGAACCAATGGATCCAGGAGGCCCGTCATATGTAAGATGCCCCACTACTAAGTAGGTAGCCATGGAATGCAGTATGTAAGACATGCTAATATAGTCTAAATAATGGATAGGTATGTCTCAATATCCCTTCATTTACTTCACAGCTGCAGGTGTCCGTGCTGTGAATCAGCAAGCCTATGCAGATAGGCTGCTAAGGCTATGCCACCAGGCAGGTTAGTAATTATTCTGCATGTATTGTTATATAATATATGTGAGAGAGCATGAAAAAAGTGTTGTAGCCCAATAATACAGCTATAAAATGCCCTGAATAAATTCTCTGCATGTACTGTTATATAACATAAGTCAGAGAGCCAGAAATAGAGGGTAGTAACCCATTAATAAAGGTAAAATGAGTCTGGAACACTATCTCTGCATGTACTGTCATATAAAATAAGTGAGCGAGCCTGAAAAAGAGTGTTGTAACCTATCAATAAAGGTATAATATGTCCTGAACAGGTCTTCCATATGCACTGTAATATCAAATAAAGGAGAGAGCCTGTAGAAAAGAGTGTTCACTGTAATTAATAAAGGTATAATACTTGGAGTGTGTCTGTGTCACTTACTTTGAAATGTTGTTGTACCTTTGCATTAAATAAATAGTACTGTTGTATTAAGTGCTGTCAACCCACAGTTGTGCAGTCCCATATGAAGTGGATGAAGGAAGTGCCAGTAGCTGTGAAGCATATAACATTTATTCCCTGAATAAATTATCTGCATGTACTGTTATAAAACATAAATCAGAGAGCCAGGAATAGAGTGTAGTAACCCATTAATAAAAGTAAAATAAGTCTGGAATACTATCTCTGCATGCACTGTCATATAAAATAAGTGAGCGAGCCTGAAAAAGAGTGTTGTAACCTATCAATAAAGGTATAATATGGCCTGAAAAGGTCTTCCGTATGCACTGTAATATCAAATAAAGGAGAGAGCCTGTAGAAAAGAGTGTTTAATGTGAAAAATAAAGGTATAATACTTGGAGTGGGTCTGTGTCACTTACTTAGAAATGTTGTTGTACCCTTGCATTAAATAAATAGTACTGTTGTATTAAGTGCTGTCAACCCACAGTTGTGCAGTCCCATATAAAGTGGATGAAGGAAGTGTCAGTAGCTGTGAAGCATATAACAGTCCTCAACAGTTGTTAAATGGCTGTCATGCATAGGTAAATCTGGCACATGAGTAGCTTGGCAAGGTGTTCTCCAGAATTGTGAGGGTGCTACATGAAATGTAGGGTTCTGTAGAAAATTAAGTGAAAATGTCATGTGAACACATCCAGGTATGTAGATGCATAAATATAAAAATAAAATACAACTATGTAGCAGTAACATCTGCATCTTGGACAGTTACTATGTCAGATATAGGTCAGGTATATAATGAACTAGCCAAACCCATTACACAATCTAATGCATGTTGCCTATTGTAATAATACATGTAGGGCATATACACCTGCAGTCAATAGGAATGTAGTGTAGAGTAAAAGTACTAATACGATGTTACTAGAGGTTTATTTTTACACCCTGCTCCATGTGCATAAACAATGCAATTCCACACCTCAATGGGTATGTCTAATCTCAAAACATTTGTTGGGACATATGTCCTATTGTTCTATAAAAATCTGCATTTACTTTGATGCATGTCCCCTGTTAAAACATCACAATCTTGGTGGCCTTTTGCCACCAATCATCCCTGCATGCTGTTGGAATGTCCACTGCCGTTCAATATATGCATGTGTTATGCTTGCTGTTCAACTGTTGTAACCCTGGTGTTTTGAGTTAATGGGAATATTACTGCATGCTGTACAACTAACTTGGAATGCTGTTGTCTATGTTGTAATTAAACATACCTAATCACATTATGTATGGGAAGGCTCGTCCCAGCGGACCCAACTGTCCCTCCTCAGCTGGCGATTGCACCTGGCACCAGCAGGTCTGGTGCCCAGCCCAGGCTACCCTCCTCCATTGGTCCTGTGCCACCTTCGGGTGGAAGCACTGCAGGGGATGGGGCTCATCCCCCCCTGCAAGCATGGGCGTAGAAGGGCCACTTGTCACCCTCCGAAGGGTCCAGGTTGTAGTGCGTAGGGAGATCCAGCATTTAGTTGCTGATCCCCTAGGCTAGCTCGAGGCGAGAGTGGCACGACTCATGGGTGAGCCTGCCCCTCATATGCAGCCCCCAGCACAGCAACCCTCGGGTCTGTGAAGGTTCAGTGGTGACTGCCCATGGGTGGGGATCTCAGTCCCACTGTTACCATCTGTGGGCTCATGGGCTTGCGATTTCCAAACATCCGTCCCCGTCAATTGTGTTTACCCACCCCATGTGTCATACTCTGCCCCTCTATGCATCTTGTTTGTCTTGTCTGTTCACCTCCCCAACCTACCTCCCCAAATATACCTACTTCCTCTACCTCACTTTCCACTCTCACCTGAAAAAAAAAAGGGGGGAATCTGTACCCACAAAAAAATTACACCCCATACATAGCTGCCCATTTCGCACACATGTCCGCTGGACATGTAAACTGATAATTATAATTGGTAGTACAACATACTTTGTTGTCCCCACCCCTCTCCCAGGGGTGGAAGGTTTCAAATTTCACTCCAAATTTATTGCATATGCACAGCTGTTGCTGGTAAAGAAATGGGCAGCTATGGACCTTCCCTACACCCATCCTGCACACCCCAAGTTTGTTTTCCTACTGTCTTTCCCTCTTTGTGCCCCCTTTTTCACCATTTTCCTATCTTCCCATTTTCTTTTCTTTCAAAGAAATTAGTGCGAGGGTTAGCGGGAGTAAGCACTTTTAAGCAGTAGTAAGCAGGTTTAAGCAGGTGTGCACATGTGTGTGCTTAGCTAAGCATCGCTAAGAATTGCGCAAACCCGCACAAACCCGCTTACAACTGCTTAAAAGTGCCTTAGTCACTCTATGTCAGGGCCCTTGTTCTTCTCAGCAGCAAAATAAAACACCTCTGTTAGTCTCAAACCCCAGACCTTGGACACACTAGACTGCATGATGTACTACTAAGCCACAACAGATATGCAATAACTTGGTGCTGAAATAAATATATCATGCATTACAATGAGTGAATGTAAAGGAAAAGATAGGAGGGCCATAACACAAAGCTTGTTCTGTGGATCTTTACCAGCAATTGTTGTGGAATTGCATTACATGAGTGTGATGTGAGAAGCAGCCATTCAAGCAGCAAATAATGTTACAGAGGCACTTTACAACCCCCACACAGTATCATAGCAGGGCAAACACTGGCATATCTGATTAGGGCAGAGGCCATACCTCCTAACTGTGACTACTTTTCAGGGATGTCCCTGATTGTGAAACATATTTTAGCTGTGTCCCTCTGAATCCCTCTGAAAAGTACTGACGTCAGTCAGAAAGGTGGGGTATTACAGAATGAATACTGACAATAATAACAGTAGACACCGCTTGTACTTCATAAAAGGAGTACTAATCCAAATGCACTGCCTCACTCATGTTTACACTTACTGTCCCTATTATGTGTAAGGTGTAAGGTTAAACACCTACACATAGTGCATGCTCTGCATGTTCTCTGTGGGACTATGCACATCCCAGTAACATGAGTAGCTGCCTCAAACACATGCAATACACAGAGCATCCCAACCAATTGTGGTACACTGTAGTGGACATTGTATAGTCAGAGTCAATACACATGCACACAACATACACCACTTTGTCATATGCAGTATGTGTTAATATGATACACATGGTGTATGTAGACACCTGCTGTAAGGTCATACTCCAGTATCCCAAATGTCATCAACACAGCACACATACTATACCTGAGGGGTAGAGGCCTATCATGGGGGGGGGTGTGACATGCGTCAACACACAACACAGTCATGTTAGGCAATGCTCCCTATTGAACACATGACATGCCCATGTAACAACTGAGTGTGAAATGGTTAATGTAACCAAAGTGGTGCAGGTCAGGTACAGCAGGATAGTTGCCAGTGTGACATACATTAGTGGCCTTGAGTGACCACATGATGCTGCCTGATGATGGCTCATGGTACTACACTACATCCAGTTACAGTAACTACAGTACTACACATAGCATTCATTGTTATACACCTGACAGTTGTGTGCATCCGGCCATGGTATGTATACCTATGACTGATGGTGCACAGGAGATTGGAAAGCATTTCAGACTTGCACTGCAATGTTGTGTCCATGTACACGTGTTCCAGGGTGAGGCCAATCATTGAACAACACACATGCATCAACGACATGTATACTGTTATCAACAAGAACTCTCTACACTCGCACTGCATGCTGTTGAGCAACACACATCCTGCATGCTGACACGTGTGATAGGACTCTTTGGCTTGTGATACTGTACTCCATCATCAACCACTAATGAATATGTTCCATATTACTGTTGGTGTGTGTGTGTGTGTGTGTGTGTGTGTGTGTGTGTGTGTGTGTGTGTGTGTGTGTGTGTATGTGTGTGTGTGTGTGTGTGTGTGTGTGTGTGTATGTATGTGTGTGTCAAATTGACTGAGTAGTGTATTTGTGTGCATGTGTGCATGTGTGCCTGTGTGCATGTGTACATGTGTTCATGTGTTCATGTGTGCATGTGTGCATGTGTGCATGTATTCATGTGTGCATGTGTGCATGTGTGCATGTGTGCATGTGTTCATGTGTGCATGTGTGCATGTGTGCATGTATACATGTGTGCTAACATCCTGTACAGATAGTGAAGTGTGTTTCCTGTCTCCCTCTCACAGTGCTGAGGTATTGTTGGATGAGTGCAGCAGGGAACCTGAAGTCACTGCCACAAATATTGGACATGATGATACATGTGTTGTGGCACAGGCAGGTTTGGCAGGGTCTGTCATTGGTCCGCCAATCGACAGTACACAGCTTTCCACTCCATCTATGTGCACATACATCCTGCCAGTACATCCCTCAACACCAATGGCCTTAGCTGAGGAACAGCATACAGTAGGCATTGTCCAGGATAGTGTGGTATCTATGGCACATGCAGCCCCACACAGCAGCCATGCCCAGACACCTGTAATGGTACCATATAGGCATATGTCCAGGGGTTCTCGTGGGAGCACCGCTGGTCGTAATGCCCCTGGCAGATGTGCCCCCACAGGTCTCACAACCTCAGGTATGTTCCAGGCTGTAATGCAAGCACAGGCACGTATGGGATGGCACAACAGGCAGGGACTAAGGGCGCAGAGGGCTCATAACACCGCTATCAATGACAGTATCTGTGACCTTGCCGGTGCCATCCGTAATTACACCTATGTCATTGATAGACATTGGGGGGAGACACTAGATGTCCTCTGCAATGTGATGTCCATGTGCCAGGACAGTGCAGGATGGCTGAGACATCGACGTGGACGTATGCCAGCAACATCATCAGCTGGCATTCATCGCGGATGACACATAAGTCCCAGCCGCACCAGTAGTGGCAGTACCAGCCCCAGCAATGTTGTGGCTGGGCTATCGGTAGACCGCCCGAGACGACCACCTGCACATGGCTCTAACCAGTCCCAGCAGGGTCATGGGTCCAGTCAACATCCCTCTGCCTCTGACGATAGTACCCAGTCTGGCTTAGTACCCAATACTGTCTGTGTCACCCCTGCCAGGCACAGGTATTGTGTCAGTGGCCGGAGACAGTGATCTGTACAGCCTGGCAGGTACAGTCTGTGGCTGTCCCACAACCTCCCATATTTGGCAGCCACCAGGGGGAACTGTGTGCATGCAGACACACACACATAAAACCAACACCTAGGGCTAACACATACACACACACATTACATCAACACTGGCCCATACTGTACTGTTGTCCCTCACACACACACACACACACACACACACACACACACACACACACACACACACACACACACACACATACATGTCGATTGGATGGGTCATTGTCGGGCTCTGTCAAACCAATAACACACCCTGTGCATATGATGAAACTGTGCCACCTCCTGTCATCTGTGACATTGATGCAGGAACAGGCTAACATGGTGCTGATGCACAGGGTGACCTAATAGCAGTGTAGTAATGTTAGCATGTTGTCAACAGTAAAGTGTAATGATATCCTTGTAGGTATATCTGAGCAGGCATGATGCATCAAAGCTATGATTATCAATGTAGTATTGTTTACACCAGTGTTAATTCCAAACATGGATTGTCCGCCCATGTGCCACTTGGCTGATGTGTGTGGTACTAGCAGCATGTGTTGGTGAGTGGATGTTACGTGTGTGATGTGTGCAGTACAGATTTGCAGGTGTACATTTGTGAACATGGTGGAGGTGCACTGTCTGCATGTACGTGCATGGTGGACACATGGGAAGGGTGACATGCCCTGTATTACACAGTGTTAACACTTCATATTTCCTATTGGTGTTCAGTAAGCATTTTACTACACATATGTCACAACTTGGGTACACATGTGTGTATGACATGGTATGACACTATGCTGTGGGTGATACTATTAATATCGGTCATTGGTTTGCATTCAGGTAGTGTACATAACCTCAACAGCCTGATTTTAACCAATCATTAGATGATGTCTTGACAACTGACACACAGCTGTAGGATACACAGTAGCATTTGAATCCTTCTGGTACTGTACTATACCAGTTACCAGTGGTATTGACCGCCACATATTCCTGTGACCACTCCTGTTTGGCATGTGGCCATCCTAGGTACAAGCAGACACGCTAGGGATATGTCCGTCCGCATATGGTAATGCATACAGTGGCCTACAATGCATTCTCCGGATTAGACACTTATCCTCCACAAGGGTATCATACAGACAGATACCTGTTGACAAACCCATGCTGTGAAGCTATGAGCCAACTATAGCATAGTCATCCACATTTACTATACATAGTATCCTGACAGTACCACATTGGTAGTAGCCCACAACATATAGCAGGGGTACCGATGTGTACATACAGCCACATGTGATGTCATCTGTCCTTTGATATTCACATTCCCAAAGGTATGCTGATGTCCCTCCATGTATCACATAAGCAATAAGGGGTCTGCATGCATATCCACGGAGTTGTTGTACACCTGTAATGAATGCCCATTATTGACAGACTGTGTTGTGTTTGAACATGTCTGAAATATGCCCCAGGCATAAACCCTCACTCACATTATTCTACAGAAACTGTCATGCATGTGTGTGACACAGATGACCTAGGGCACAGATCACTACAGTGGCTAGACTTGTCACATACATACATATGTGACCTACTGTCTGAGAAGCAGCAGCACCAACTGTCAATGGTAACAGATGTATTCATGTTGAAAGCAGGCTTCAAATCTATGAAGTGATTGAGGTCATATGTACATATATGTCTTTGCCACACAGTTACCATTTGAGGTCAAATGTACATATGTGTATTTGCCACACAGATACCTGAAGTGTGCAATGCACATACTGTTGTTTTACTGATATGTCATACAGTAGGAAAAGCAAAATCCACAACATATTGATCAATAGTGTCACACACACTCAGCAATTGCAGGATTCAAACCCCTACCTAACTATGTTATGATATTAAAGAGATACACATTAACATGATGCTCTATATGCTTTACTAGTAGCTGCTATTTCCACTGCTGTATTTGTGGGATACTGACATCATCAGACTTGCCAAAGAGGAATTTACCTCTTTTAATGTGTTTTCACAGACTCCAAAAAGGCCACTCCTCTCAAAGGAAGTCACATTCATCCATACTCACAATCAGCAATTGCAGGATTCAAACCCCTACCTAACTATGTTATGATATAAGAGAGATACGCATTCACACAATGCGCTATATGCTTTACTGGGAGTTTTCATTTCCACTGCTGTATTTGTGGGATACTGACATCATCAGACTTGCCAAAGAGGAATTTACCTCTTTTAATGTGTTTTCACAGTCTCCAAAAAGGCCACTCCTCTCAAAGGAAATCACATACACTCCCACACAGTCAGCAATTGCAGGATTTAAACCCCTACCTAACTATGTTATGATACTAGAGAGATACACATTAACATAATGCGCTATATGCTTTACTGGGTGGTTTCTTTTCTCCTGCTATATTTGTAGGATGCTGACATCATCAGACTGGACATGGTAATGTATCTGCACTTTGTTTTATGCAATCCCAGGAATGAACAATGTGGGTCAGCAGGTGTTAACAGCTTGGACAGGACTCCAAAATTCTTAGCTTGTGTGATCTATCTGTGGACAAATTGCCATTCCTTCATATAACAATACATATTTATGCACAGATTGTTGATTTTGTGGATATGACATGTGTCTGGATGTTGATAAAGGTCTATTAAAAGTCTATGTGGGACGTGTGTAGCAACTTTCAGTGATGTATGTCCTGGGTGGCTGCCTTGAAAACAGTCTAGCAGGTTTGGGAAACGTGCTTTGCCCATGAACATACCACAGTTGGTTGGGTTGTGTGTTTGTAGGCTTCCAATAGCTCTTTTTATGAATGTAATCATGATGGACTCCATGGCCTTGCAGTTCAGACTTCATAGGCTTATAGGACTATAGTTCCCATGGTCTGTTGTGCACCAACACTTGTGGGGTGTGCCATATGTTGCTGTAACACATTCAACAGTTTCAGATCCTGTAGAGAGGGTGAGGCTCAACAGACTGTTCAGGTGCAGGGTCTGTTTGTTCTGTTGTTCACTTATGACACATATGGGGAAACAATGTTATCCAAGTGATGCCATTCATTTGGCTTTGGGTGGAGCTGTTTACCCATTCTACATGTGATATCTCCTGGTATGATGATAGGGCCTTTTGTCAGTGGGAGGTGGGTATGCATGTATGGGCCTGTCTGACAGGATGTCGGCATTGTCAGTCAGGTACAGTAGGCCCTGACTCAGGACATATATGAGTGCACACTGCTATTTATAGCTGAAGGAGGTGTCATGGTTCTGTCTGGACTCCTTCACAGTTAATCTTTCCAAAACACCCACAAACCTGACCACTAAACCCCTGTTATACTCTTTTACACACTTAACACCCTACTGATCCTATGTGATCAGTCAACAGAGTATGTCATAATATCCTGGCATGTCCAAAGGTCGGTTTCATGTGTACTCTCCAGTCCAGCTGGTGCATATTGGAATTTTGACACAATGTTACAACTGCCTTATGTACACAGACAATCCTCTCTTCCTCCCAACAAACTCAGATATATATGTGAGAGGTGCAACTATATAGACAAACAGGAGGTTGAGCTCTCTCGACCCGTAACTGGCACAGTCTATCAGGTGGTGAAGGTAACCACACACACCATAAATCCAGTCTCACATAGACCTATATCGACAGCAAACCAAATACATTACCACACAAAAACATACTTGGAGGCTCTAAATAAACTCTGCCTAAGCAGCAGAGACCTCCAAAGCAGACACCCAAACAAATGCTACCCCACAACAATACCCACATATCACATAGTTCACAAAGTCAGTGTGCCACACAGTCATTGCACTTAAGGCTAAACAACACACCTAATAAACTTGTAATAGGTGACTCTTATTGTCAGACACACTGACGTCCCACTCACCAGGCTGAACAAGGAGAAGGTCACTTTGAGCTGTCTTTCGGGTGCCAGGATCTGCCACATAACACATGCACTCAGGTCACTCCAAAGCAAGTACAAATATGGCTCCATCATTGTCCATGCTGGTGTGAAAACCCTCAGACGTTCCTCCCTGGACTACATGACAAGAGACATAGAGGAGCTCTCTGATCATGTAGCCCAGGCCAGTATGACCCTGACCTTGTGTAGCATCTTACTCTCACCAAGAATGATGTCACAGTATACAGACAAACTGATCACTTTTAACAGTTGGCTAACATATTGGTGTCATTCAAAGGGGATCCAGTGTCTGTCAGCCTGGGATGACATGCTCGACATGCCACGTAGCTTCGCTATGGATGGCTTGCACCTGTCACCCCTAGACTTTCAAATACTGGCAGAGGCTCTTGCCACCCCCATAGTGGCTTTTTTAAGCGAGGCTCAAAAGACAAACCCACCTTCATAGATGTTACAAGGTAAAAGAAACTAAGGGTAATGCTGCTCAACACCAGATGTCTAACCCTCAGAATGCACGCACTCAGGACTCTCCTCAGTATGGAGAATGTCAATATCTGTGCAGTAACAGACACCTGGTTCAGGCTCCTGAAAGCACACCAGCACTACCAGGTTATACTTCATACCATGCTTTTTGGACACAAGACTCGGACGGGCCAACAAAAATAGGGGGAGTATCCATATACATCACACATACACACACCTCCAGGTTAGTAGCACTGCACAAAGCATTGGAGACCATACATGTGCAACCAACAGTGGGCAAAACTGCCTTTCAGTTTGTAGACTGCTACAGACCACCCTCCCAAACTCAGGAACACCACTCGGTATTCCTGGGAACACTGGAGAATATGAAGGTCTCTACAAACACCATTATATTGGGTGACTTCAAATACACAAACATTGACTGGGAATACTACTCAAGCACCAACACCCTCGCACAACAGTTGCTAGGATTTATAGGCTCAAATGCTATGACACAACTGGTCACCACACCCACAAGAGGGGAAAACATATTGGACATGATCATCACCAACATGGGGACTCTATGTTCCACACCAGAGGTATACCCCTCATTGGTAAGGTCAGACCATACATTTATCTCACTGGACATACATATCCCATCCACACCTCCATCCTAGGTAATCTCTGTGAAGAACTTCTCAAAAGCAAATGTCACACTTCTCCAAACCAAGGTGGTATCCGTCAAAGACCCTGGGACAGTGGTAAATACGGCTCAGACCACTGAATCCTTTACAAATGCATTCTATGGACACCTACTGGAATGCATGGATCATGCTATCCCAAATAACAACAAGACTCACTCCTCCAAAGGCAGGGGACCTGTCTGGTGGACCACGGCCATTAATAAGCTATACAACGAAAGGAGGAGGCTACTACATGATAGAGCACAATCCCAAAAAGGGAAGGCATCTCTGATCAGTACTAGCAAAAAGCTACGATCACTCATTAATTCATCTAAGGCACGCTTCTAACGGAAACTTGCACCAGACACTAAGGAGAATCACAAGGCCTTCTTTTGTTATGTCAGGAACCTGGGTGGAAACTCCCAGATATGCTGTGAGTTACTGCATAATGACAAAACATACACTGAACCCACAGATATTGCCAACATCCTGGCAAACAGGTTCAATGCAAATGTTTCCCCCCATCCCCCCTAAAGAGCAAATGTCCATCCCAACAGGGTGTAGCCTCCCTGACATCACAGATGAACAGGTGAGTGCTGTCATCTCCAAAGCAGAAAACACAGCATCAATGGGACCAGACGGTGTCCCAGCCTGCGTCTTACACGAGCTTCATGACAAACCTAGCACTCACATTAAGTCACTGTTCAATATCAGAGTTACTACAGGATATGTACCAAGGAATGGAATACAGCAGCAGTGGTCCTGCTCCAAAGAGGTGGTGCCACAAGGGACCCTGGACAATATTGCCCTATAAGCCTAACTAGCCTGGTCTGCAAAGTTATGGAGCGTATCGTCATGGTACTCATACACAAAGACATCGGGAAACTACAGACACTGGATCCTACACAATTCAGCTTTGTTGTGGGCAGAACTTGCCTCTTGAACCTGTTCGACTTCTTTAAACAGTTACCAGGTCCATAGACATAGAGAAGGTTGTCCACACAGTCTACCTGGACCTCGCAAAACACATCAACACAATACCCCCCACGGGCATTATACATAAGCTCACCAGCTTTGATATCAACACATATGTCACAAGATGAATTGCTAACTGGATCACGGATAGCACCCACATGGTCAATATTGCAGGTGCCATGTCTGACTATACACCAGTTACACGTGGCATCCCACAAGGCTCAGTCCTGGGACCTCTTGTTCAGTATATATTTCTCAGACATACAGGCTAACACAGGAGGAATATGGCTGACCATGTTCGCAGATGACTGCAAACTGGGTGCCATAATCAACTCTCCAGCTGGCACAAGCATCCTCAAAGGGTCTCACAGAGATGGATAACTGGTGCCAGAGCCATGGCCTACAGCTAATTGCCATTAGATGCATAGTCATCCCCTTTGGGAATAACAACGTGCTCACACATTACCACATAGGTGATAATCCATCATGTACGGTAGGTGTTATTAGGGATTTGGGGACACGAGTAGTTAGTACTCTCACCTTTGACAATCACGTTGCCAATGTGGTTAGACAGCCCTTCTATATAGCCCAACTTATCCCATAAGGTTTCACATCTAGATTAAGTGAGGTCATAGTGCCCCTATACTCATCAGGCCCATGCTTGGGTACAATGCCCCATTTCGGATGTACCTTACCTGACACCTGCAGCAACTGTAATGGCCAAAAAAGTACCTCACCAAGTAGATCTAGGGACTCACACAGATGCCCTGCGCAGTTTGGCTAAAGTAACCCCAGCTCTACTCAATCACTTACCGCCTACTCGGATGCGATCTGTGCCTGTTATTTAAAGCCATGTCTATCCCAGAATTAATGGACATGCTCCACCTCAGGATATCCGAATCCCTTAGAGCTACGCGCTCTAGGGACGTAACCCTCAGCACTGATATTAATAGGACATGCTGGAGGGACAGATTCCTATCCCAGAGGCTCCACTCACTCTGGAATGAGATCCCAGTCCCACATACGCAGAAACCCCCACTGACCACCTACAGGAGACATCTTGACAAGTGGATGGGTGATGGTATGTTTACCCCTGGGATATCTTCTGGGTCCCTGCTAGACAGAGGCACAATAAACTAAACATAAGTGGGCTATCTTGGGTGACCTACTATTCACAGGCACAGTCTACTAATCTAACAGGGTTGCAAAAGCCAAACACACTCTGGCTAGGCTTATACATGCCCTAGGACAGATAGCCTAGTATCAACCTCTGAACCTATGATAATGTTCAGCATGCACATTGCTTATTGATGATACTGATTGCAGGTTTTGTTTCTTCTTTGCTTTCCCACTTTCTATGAACAACCTAAGTATCTGCAGAACATATTTGATTATGACAGGGTTCCACTGTGTGCACAAGGCGGATTGGTGAATAGTGAGAGGTTCCTGGCTTAACACATGCAACTGCCGGATATGTGTGGCCCACTGCTGTACTCAGATATGGCCTAAGTGTGTGAGCATGTCCAGTTCAGCCTTTCAGTGTTTGGTTGCCTGACATTTGTCTAATTTATTCAAGTGAGTGAGCATGCCCAGTGTGACCTTTCAGTATGTTGCTGTCTGAGGTCCACTACATTTGTTGATGTGTGTGAACATGACCAATATTAACATTTATATTATATGTGTGTTGAAAATCAGGTTCTATTCTTACTGCAGGGCTCACCTTTGTGTCATAACTCAACAGGGATTATGCTGTGCCTGCAGGGTTTCCATGAGATACTTTGCATAGACTTATCAACATTTCTTCATACAGGCTGACCACTGACATGCTGTCATGGTTTAGTGGTTCAGTACTATGACTATAGTGCACAGTATCCTGGGTTTGAGACTGTCACTGCTTCATATTTTCATACTGGGCAGACAAGACTACTTCAGGAACAGTGAAGCAAATATGACCATGTTTACCTGCTTTTGCTGAACTATGCCCAACTTTGACCAAACTTGCACAACATTGTTCAATGTTAACCAACATTGCTGAACGCTGCCCAATATTGCTCAACATTGCCAAAAGTTGTGTTACATAGTGTGTGCAATTTTGTTTACATATACTAAATAGTGGTAAGAACTGTTTAGCACTGCTTTATATTGCTTAACACATGACAATCATGCCTCAGGTGGTGCTGCAGGGCTGTCTATGTCAGATGCACATACTACACTCCCTATACATGTTTGTTAACAGGTAGTGTCAAGTTAGGCATCCCTTTTACTATATGTGCGAGTCAGAGAGAGGTATCATTTAAAGGGTTCCTACTGAGCCAGTGTATATGCTATGCGTTGCCTCTTTGCCAAGGCCAAAGCATACTGGGCATGCCTCCTTCTGCCTACTGGGGCAGGCTCAGGTTGTTCCTCCTCTGAGTCACGCTCTGCCAGTGATGGCCTTGGCAATGGTGGGGAGCTGTTTGGCCCAGCCCTATGCTGCTCCTGCTGCAGCTATTTTTGCAGGATCATATTATGTAGCATAGCACATACCATGACTATTTGGGTGCATGTAGTTGGAGAGTACTGCAAGACTCCACCAGATGTGTCCAGGCACTGGAACCGTGACTTGAGCAGCCCAAACACATGCTCAATTACATTTCGTGTTTGTGCATGTGCCTCATTATGGATTTCCTGTTCAGATGTGTGAGCATTTCTGATGGGTGTCATCAGCCACGGCTCGAGTGCATATCCAGCATCCCTCACTAGGTGACCATGAGAGATGTCCCCACTGGCAAATGTCTGGTACAGCTGTGTCAGATGCCAGATATGGGAATCATGGTAGCTTCCAGGGCAGCCATCACACACATTCATTATTATGCCCTGGGCATCACACATGACCTGGCAGTTGATGGAGGGGAACCCTTGCGGTTATAGTAGACCCTACCCCGCTCACCAGCTGGTGCCTTGATGCGTATCTGCGTGCAGTCTATTGCACCCACTACCTCAGGGTATTTCGCTATTTGCTGGAAGAGATGCATATTGCTGGCCAATACCTCACGGCAATTGGGGAAATATACATGATCACCGACATGTGCTGACATGGCATTCAGGAACTGGTGCAGTACCCTGGATGCTGATGCCTGTGAAATCCCCATCATATCACCAGTTGATCTCTGAAAGGTACCTGTTGCTAGTATTCTTAGGCCAACACATACCTTGGTTTCCACTGGGATGGATTCCCCTCTGTTGGTTCTGTGTGTGAGGCGTGGCCTGCATAGCTCAACAATTTGCTGCATGAGGTCTCTGTCCACTCTATAGCGCTCCACTATCTCCAGCTCATGTAGACCCTGGTAGGTTACTCTGGGCCTGTACACTCTTCTCCGTCTCCTTACTGTGGGTTGCTCAGCAGCATTCACATTGTCACCACCCTCAGCATGTTGCATATGTTGCCTTATAACAGCAATGGCAGCCCCTAACATTTCTTTGTCTCAGTAAAGCTTTTTCAGTTTTCACTTCTATTAGCTTACTGCAGTGTTGCAGTGTCTCTGAGAAAAACATAGTGGAAAGTTGTTTGCTGAGTTTTAAGTGCTGGGCTGGGCTAGGCTAGTGTACTGCCTGTGTAATTGCCTGATTCTGATTGTTTTCACCTGCTAGCTCTGCTAGTACTCCCTGGTTAACTTCCTACTATTTGTTGTGCTTCCTTTTCCCTTTCTGTTTCCTCAGGGGGGCAGCGCCACGCACACAATCGCAAACACGCGCACACCAGCTCACAAACGCGCACACATGCTTACATGGACTAAAACTTGCTTATTCTTGCTAAAACACATGCAAACAGGCACAAACACGCTTACACAACTTTAAATGACCTTAGACATGCTTACTCCTGCTTAAACGCGTGCACACCAGGTGCACACGCATGCACACAGTCTTACTCAGATGTACGGGCGTGCACCCACACACAAACATGTTGCAAGCACTTCTACAAGAAACTTTAGTGTTATCCACGGCATACACCTTCAATTTCTTGCCTTTAGCTAGGGTACCTGTTCACCCACCTCTTCCAGTGATGAGTAACTGACAGCAAACACATGCCACTCTACTCCAATGAGCTTCACTTCTTTCAGACATACCCCCTCATGATTTCACCTATCTTCTACTATGATACCCCCCTTATCCTACTCCTACACTCCACTGACTGTGCTCTTTTGCTATGTAAACTTGGGATTCACTATCCTTACCCTCATTTGCATAGGATTGCCTACTAATGCTTGGTTACATCTCTTAGACTGAGCTTCCCCCTTTAGCAACCTCTACTCAGTAGCCATGTTGTCTTCAGCCTGCCATTCCCTTGCATTGTATATTAGGAATTACAATAAAATCCACATTTGTGGATTTTAATTATTGGTTTTCTGGTTTTTATAGCACAGCGTGTTTGTGTGGTGCTGCGCTACGCTTAAACATCAGCGATCGGGATAAAAAATATTATTTTATTTTAATTTTGCATCGGTGAACATTGCCAATGGCCATATTTTTGGCCATTGGCATGCTTCCTCAACTGGATGCATTCTTTTTTTGGAGCTGTCACGGCTCCATTTTGCTATTTGCAAAACCATACTCAGTTGTCAACGGAGTACATTTCTGCAAATAACAATACTCTTACTCGGACAGGTTCGCGTTTCCTGGATCGCAAATTTACCTCATTTGCATAGCTTTCGCCTGCAACTGAGGTAATTTGCATATCCTAGCCCTGTCCATGTAAGAGTCATTTTAGGAGATCTGTTGCACACCCCTACTGGCTGTTCCTGGATCGCTCGGCGGACATGTTGGCTGCATGGAGTCTTACTCTACTCTTAGACTCTGTGCAAGCCTTCGTGAATCCGCCCCTTAGCTTTTATTTATTTATTTTTTTTTATTTTAGCCACTCATTCCCCCATTCATGCTGGCTACCTGGATATGTTGCCAGGCACCACCCTGGGAAAACATTCACTTTATGCCCCCCAACAACAACATTGATACCACTGAAATGTTGGACCCACTCCAATCCCACATGTACACTCTTAGACGCCCACTTCCATCACAGGACTCCGACTGAAGAGATGGAAATGGTGTGCAAATGCACACCAAATCCAAGCTTACATTTCTGTTTTTTTTTTTTTTTTTTTTATATAACCTATACAGAGTTCTGCAGCCCCAGTGCCTTCACCCCCCCCCCCCAAAAAAAAAAAACCTCTTAGTCTGACTGGAAAATATATAGATTTTATTATTTGTAGTCTCAAAATATTATTTGCCATTTTTTTTTATATAGCTAATAACATTTTCAGCGCATTCAATATCCTACGATTAAGGTGGTATAACTGTTAATGTCTGTCAAGGACAAATCAGCACCAGAATGTAGTAATATACTAATTTATACATTATAAAATATCCTGAAAAGTTTCTGAATTATCTTTAAATGCTAGAGCTATCAGTGAAACCATGGACTGAAGGACTGAATAATTGAATTCTTAACTGATTTTATTTTGTTTACTGGAAATGTCAAACTGAACAATTCCATTTATTTACAGTAGTGACCTAGTGAAAAATAGGGTGTCCATGGTGGTGCAGCGGCTAGCATTGCCACCTCACAGCAAGAGGTCCTCCAGTTTGATTCTTAGCTAGGGTGCCTTCTGTGCTGAGTCTGCACGTCCTCCCTGTGGTTGCTTGAGTTTCCTCCGGGTGCTTCAGTTTCCTCCCAAAGACATGCTGTAGGTGGATTGGACACTCTAAATTGGCCCTAGGCATGAGTGTGTGCATGTGTGTGCCTTCTGTGGAACGTTGGGCACCGGGCTGGCAACTCAACACTGTAAAACTCCACTACCAATCATGAGCAGACATGTGATCCACTGTGGTGACCCCTAACTGGGAAAAGCCGAAAGAAGAAGAAGTGCCCTAGGGAGAAATGGTCCAGTTTAACAAAGCTACACACTGGACCCCACTGATATAAAATTCGTAACCTCCCTTTCCACCAAATGTATCAAGCACTACCCTTATAAACTGCCAACACAACCAGATTTGCTTTAACATAGCCTCTCTGAAAAATGTGAAGTCCGAAACTCAGATGTACTTCACCGCCCAGCTCTCCTTCAATTTCCACAATGAGTAACACTAGCATTTGAATTGTGGAACAAATAGGAAAATGAGTAACACATACTAATGGCTTACTAACAATTTCAGCTAGAAAGGTCATAGGATGGTTAAATTTTGCAGACCCCCACCTTGCACTACCTCAGCCCACAAAGCACTTACACCCACCTTGGGGAAACATTCCATCCCCACATACCTCCATGCCACCACCAACAAGAAGCAACTGACAAGCAACAATGGAACACTCGGCAATGCACTCACTGACACCCAAGAACACAGCTATCACCCCAGCCACTCCACCACATCTCCCCCCATTGAAAACGGGCTTCACTTGGCCCCATGGACAATCCTGGCAAACAAACTGTAAAATAAATCAATAAATAACATACAAGTTTGATCAGTTACAAAATACAGCCCAACATACATGTATACATCCAGCAGGACACACCGTTGATGCACCCCTAACACAAATAGCCCCACAATTCTTTTTTCTTTCTCTTTTCTTTCCATTCAACTCAAACATCTGAACAGATCAGTGTGATGGCCAGAGAACACAAAAGAACCAGGGAAAAAAATGCAAATTCAGGTACACCCTCAAAATGCCAGTGCCATCAACTTGAGAGATGGACAAAGTCAGAGCATATACAGCAATATACACCCCAACAAATGCAACTTTTTTTTTTTTTATATAAAATATTGTTCTTTGAAACTCAGAAAGTAGATAAACAATAAGCCCTGCCCAACCTGAATCCCTCAAAGGGTACGAAGCCACCATTGAAATGCCTTTCATACTCTGAAGGGACCAAAACACGTGAGCCAGCAATAGCAACAACTGAGAGGCACAACGTACCACATAGTTTTTCCTAGGCCATTCCACCCCGCGCATGTTCTGCCAGCAATGCTCACTCACTAGAGCCTCAACCTTTTTTTTTTTTTTCTCTCCAATTAGCTTCCCCACCGCCTGTGCAGCAAGGGACATGAAAGCTGTCGATCTGGCTGGAGGTGGCAGATGACCAGCAAACCCCTGTAGCAGGATGGTGACAGGTGTGCCAGGCACATTGGAGCATCCAACAGCCTCCGAGACAGCAGCCTTGATCCTCCTCGAGGAATGGTCATCCGATCCGAGGGAACAAGAGCAAGTCCCGAGTCGCTGACTCCACCCAGGGAATCCAGACCTGAATCACCTCCTTGCACACCACAACATTGCGGGCAACACAACACCCAAAACTGCAATCCAGCACCCCGCCAGCATAGAAAACTCAAATCCCAGAGCCACTAACCTGGCTCGCCACGGCAGCCCAACCAATCTGAAGACCCTGCTCTGGTAACACTCCAATCCTTGACAGCCAGGCCCACCATGGGCATGCACAAAATGGGCCACCACTCGCACACACCAAAAAGCCCGCAAAAAGAAACACAAGCCCTGAAACAGCAGCAATGGTCCCGCACCCATAGTTGTCCATCACCGGAACTGCCAAAAGCAAATGCCTCATTCATCCAACTCAAAACCACCAAAGGAAATGTATCCCAGTCACAGCTCAAATATTTTCCTTTTCATAAGAGCCCCTGCCCAACCTGAATCATTCCCGTTAATTTAATCTGACGACAGGACCCTGCTCTGAAAACACCCCAGCCCTTGGCAAAGGAAGCATACCCAGCAAGACTCCAACCACCTAGCATGAACAGAAGCCACCATGGAGTGCAAACTCATTCCTCCCCAACCTACCACAAAACCACACAGTCCCTAGTGAACGGAGAGAAAAACAAACAAAAGAAAATACCACTGCTATCAAAACTCAACAAGAACTGACAACCAAAGCCCAGATAATGAACATAACCCACCTCTTCCATAGACCCCCAGTCCAAGACCTAACTGACCACACCAACACCCACAGGTTGTCGAGGACGTAGAACTTGCTGTAGCAAGTTCACACCAAAATGTGACTGCTTAACCCAACTAAGCTAGACTAAATCTCTTAAGCCCCTCCCCATCACTATCTCACTTCCTCCACCATCCCTGCCTCCACTTAACCCTTTCACCTCCCCAACCCACTTAACTCCCCTTAATATTAACCTAACCCCCCCAATGAAGATGTCCCGGGACAACTTAGTTTGTTGCCAAACTTCATTTATCTTTTTTTGACTGCTCTACCCTCTTTTGTGCATTATACATTCCACCCTCCTGTCTAGCTGGGTGGAAGGGAGTTACAGGGTAAGTGATAAAAGACAACTGAATGTTTGAAGTTTATGTTATACTTAATTTACCAACTGATTGTGCTTATCTAACTGTGTTTTGCAGACATTTTTGCTGAACCATATTTTTACCTGTAAATGGGCCTTCAACTAAGTAAGACTTGCAACCATTGTTTGTACATAAGTTGATTTGCGTCAAACATTTTTGTAATGGTACACAATATTTGTCATCATATTTCACTGTATTTTATAAGGACTGGATGCTTATTCTATTAGCATAACCTTTACAACTGGTGTTAAACAAGTTAGAAAGGTAAACTAAACTGTATAGGCTTATAGCACTATCAAGTCCCTTCATTGCTAAAAAGAGTTTGTTGGAATGCAAGTTAAAGAAAGTGTTTGTTAAAACTTCTGCTCACTTTGAAGAGCTTATGAGGTTTGAAGCTATTTTTTTCAAAATGTTTCCTGCCTTATCCTTATTTTTGTCAGCGTTCTCTGTTGTTCTGGTGCTAAAAAGCTGCTTTTTGAAATACTAGTTTGTTAACAAAATAGTACTGTTGATTTCCTTCTGAGGATGTGTTGTTTAAGGTGGTAAGCCAAGTGGCCCCATAACAGCAACTGTATTACAGAAATTAATTTCTATATTTACTAAGAAACCACTTACAATTTCAATACATTTACTGGTGGCAGCGTTTTGCTGCATATAGTTCATCTCATAGTAATTTAATTGGATTTTTACTGAATCTTGAATACATCATTTTTTTTTGTCTTTTTTTCAACAGGTTCATTGGAAACATCCCTAAAGCATACAAACAACAGGCTCATCCAATAGGCAGTTTGAGTTCACTCAATCCACCCACCATTTATGTAGGACAGACTGTGTAAAACCTCTGCCCTTGTGCTTTAATTAAGTGGTAGGGGCATCCAGTCTTCTGTGCGTATTTTAGCCTGCATAGCGACTAGTCTGAAGACAAATGCTTCAGTGTCCTTGTTTGTAAGCAATAGCCTTATAGTCTGTAAACCCTCCTCCAGCGACATCCTGCTGGTCAGCTTTTACTCCATACTTCCAAACAGATACTGACATTTACTCATACTGCTCTCACTTAACTATTTCTTTCTCTTATATATTCTTCACTTCTTCTAGACTTGTTATTCCCATTATTTATGTTCTCTTGTCTTTCTTTAATGGAGCTGCATGCATCCGAGGACGTCATCATTGATCTCCCCCTTCCTTTCTTATTTCTCCTTGTCTGAGACAGTTATTAAACCACTATCAGCTCTGAGATAGAATTTGTGCACAGTCAACATTGATTCAGTGCACTAAACTGTCTCTTTTAGTGTGTTTTTATTTTGCTATAAAAGTGCCCCTGAAAGCAAATAGATCTGTATGTAACAGTGAAGTCTGCAGTTTGAACACCAGTCTGTTGGCTATATTTTTATGTCAGCCCAAATCAAATAACTGTGTCCACTATAATAGCTCCATTTTCTTAGAACACAGCAGTCTCATTGGTATTTTCACCTTTAACTGTGCTCAGTTCATTGTTCTTAGCAGTTCACTGTTCTTCTTCCTTAAGTTTATTTCCCAGCTTGTGTAACCACTGAGTTCTGAACCAGTAATTTTCCACAGCTAGACTACTGCATTCTGGCCTACTTTTTATCATTGTTTTGCTGATCTTTTGGGGTTGGGGTGCCTTTTGACTTTGTATTTCAAAGTCCATAGAAATTTCTGTTGTTCAAACAGTCTAGTGCAACGTTTTACTGTTATCACTATTAGTCAGGTCAAAGTGATATTGGACTGACTCTCCTATTAAAGCTGTGTCCTAGAGCAACAAAACTGAGAGTCCATCTACTAGCTTAGTGGCCTTTTAAACTGCATTGTTCCTTTTACTTATCTCTCTCAGCAGATTTGTGGGTGTTTAAGTTGTCACTGATTGTTTTTTTTCTCTGTCTCTTTGCCAAGTTGTCAGCCCACCTGATTCACCCTCACTAATGCTTGGTATGTTTCCACTCCCCTACCCTACCTCCAGTTCCCATCCATTCCCTCTTACTCCGCATTTATACTTCCATAGCACCATCCACATATTCCTCAAACCAATAACATCTGTTCACTCCAGAAGAAAACAATCAATAAAATTGATCCCTATAGTAACACACACTCTTGTTTACCACCCAAGACTCTCTCTCAAACTGTCTTAATCCTTGCCTCTTATAACTATCAAATTATTTATTTATTTATTTATTTTACATTTGTTGACCGGGATAGTCCGACTGGATCCATGTCCATTTTCAGCGGAGGCCCGGGGAGAAAAGCTCCAAGATAATAATACACATTGAACATTTAGTAAATGCTAGTTTCAAGCAGATTACGGTCATAAACAATACCAGCATTTAGCACATATAGTACTTATCATAAAACACTTTACAAAACATAACATTATTTTCAAAGTTAAACATACATAACATTACATTCAGGTTTAAGACACACTGAGCAGCAGTTATACAATTGACCCTTCCTGAAATGGAGTGGTAGAAAAAAGTTAGAAGTAGTTGAAGGTAAGGCACCTAACAAATAGAGGTCACAAGTCAGGGTTAGTGCAAGGATATAACCAATGAGCTTTGAAGTATTTCTTGAGTTTGTTTTTTGAATTGAGTTAGTGAGGGTTCTAGGGTCAAGTCAGCTGGGAGTTTGTTCCATATTTTTCCAATAGAGTTGGCAAACAGAGTCCCCAGCTGAGTAGTTGGATTTGTATGTTTGAACTAGGAGTCTAATGGATGATCGCAGTGGCTGGGTGCTGGTGTAGGGGCATATAATATTTTTTAGTGCAGGTGTATTTTCTGGTTGGCAAAGAACTTTATGTGCCACTATTAGCTGGTTGAACTGCAGTAGGCTTGACAGTTCAAGCCATCCTAGGCGATTTAGATTGTGTGTCTGGTAGGGTGTGCCAGTAGCAAATCTGGCAATGTGGTTATAGCAGGATGATAGTTTATTAAGATATGTTTTGTTTAAGTTGGAGAATAGAAGTAAGGCATAGAAAAGAGTTGATAGCAGATGGGAATGGGCAATTGCAGTTCTAGCAAGTGGGGTAAGGAAAGGTTTGATTCTGTAAAGAGAGACAAGTGTTTTATTAATGGTTTTGATAGTTTGATTGATATGTGCATCAAACTTCAGGTTATTATCAGCTATGACATGCAGTAGTTTAGTTTGGGCTTCTGGGGAGACGATAGTGCCATTGTTAGCAGTTATGTTGAAGGCTGGCAGGGGGGTCCTGCATGTAGGGGAGATGAGGAGCAACTTAGTTTTACAACCATCCCAATACTTACCTAATGTTTTCTAATCCTTACTTACAACAAAGATAAAAAACATGTTAAGTAAGATGCCCCTAACTCAAATTATTTTAATATTCCCTCCTCACTGTACTAGCCTTTATCACCAATTATTAAATCCACCTCCTTCAAAGTCTTAGGACTTTCAACCATTCCTCACAAGGAATATCAACATCTACCAAGCTTGCTTTTCTCCATAGCACCCTGTCTCTACAAACTATATCTGATTTATGTATCTATAAATAGCTCAAAACTAAGTATCCAAATTTACAATCAAACACCAAAACAGGACCAAAATATAACTGGCCACACTCTTCCCTCTATAAAATATCAATTCAAAAAATTAGCAGAGATATTCACACACAAGCCTGGTCACACTGTTCATAAAACCATAAATTCCAACCCTCAAATAAAATAGTCACCTAATACAACCCAGCAAAACGCAGAACCCAAATTCGCCTTATTAAATATGAACCTAAGAAGTATGTGCAATAAATTCCATGACATACATACATGCATGCCTTCCTTGCCATATACACTCTTGATGTAGTCGTAGCTACTGAAGCCTGGTTAAAAAAGAAATAAAGGATAATGAGGACACCCCCCCAGATACAATATACAAAAAGAAATAAAGGATAATGAGATCACCCCCCCAGATACAATATACAAAAAGAAATAAAGGATAATGAGACCCCCCCAGATATAATATACAAAAAGAAATAAAGGATAATGAGACCACCCCCAGATACAATATACAAAAAGAAATAAAGGAAAATGAGATCACCCCCCCAGATACAATATACAAAAAGAAATAAAGGATAATGAGACCCCCCCAGATATAATATACAAAAAGAAATAAAGGATAATGAGATCACCCCGGATACAATATACCAAAAGAAATAAAGGATAATGAGACCCCCAGATACAATATACAAAAGAAATAAAGGATAATGAGATCACCCCAGATACAATATACAAAAAGAAATAAAGGATAATGAGACCCCCAGATACAATATACAAAAAGAAATAAAGAATAATGAGACCCCCGATACAATATACAAAAGAAAATATAGGATAATGAGATCACCCCCAGATACAATATACAAAAGAAATAAAGGATAATGAGACCCCCAGATATAATATACAAAAGAAAAATAAAGGATAATGAGATCACCCCCAGATACAATATACCAAAAGAAATAAAGGATAATGAGAC
The DNA here is from genome assembly GCF_019279795.1 of Protopterus annectens. Lineage (NCBI taxonomy): Eukaryota > Metazoa > Chordata > Ceratodontiformes > Protopteridae > Protopterus > Protopterus annectens. Next base: position 1,334,773,699 of record NC_056731.1, on the reverse strand, counting down.
CCCCAGATACAATATACAAAAGAAATAAAGGATAATGAGATCACCCCCAGATACAATATACAAAAAGAAATACAGGATAATGAGACCCCCAGATACAATATACCAAAAGAAATAAAGGATAATGAGGCCCCCCCAGATACAATATACAAAAAGAAATAAAGGATAATGAGATCACCCCCAGATACAATATACAAAAAGAAATAAAGGATAATGAGATCACCCCCAGATACAATATACAAAAGAAATAAAGGATAATGAGATCACCCCCAGATACAATATATAAAAAGAAATAAAGGGTAATGAGAGCCCCCCAGATACAATATACAAAAAGAAATAAAGGATAATGAGATCACCCCCCAGATACAATATACAAAAGAAATAAAGGACAATGAGACCCCCAGATATAATATACAAAAGAAATAAAGGACAATGAGACCCCCAGATACAATATACAAAAAGAAATAAAGGATAATGAGATCACCCCAGATACAATATACAAAAAGAAATAAAGGTTAATGAGACCCCCAGATATAATATACAAAAAGAAATAAAGGATAATGAGATCACCCCCCAGATACAATATACCAAAAGAAATAAAGGATAATGAGACCCCCCCAGATACAATATACAAAAAGAAATAAAGGATAATGAGATCACCCCCCCCAGATACAATATACAAAAAGAAATAAAGGATAATGAGACCCCCAAGATATAATATACAAAAGAAATAAAGGATAATGAGATCACCCCCCAGATACAATATACCAAAAGAAATAAAGGATAATGAGACCCCCCCAGATACAATATATAAAAAGAAATAAAGGATAATGAGATCACCCCCCAGATACAATATACAAAAAAAAATAAAGGATAATGAGACCCCCCAGATACAATATACAAAAAGAAATAAAGAATAATGAGACACCCCCAGATACAATATACAAAAAGAAATATAGGATAATGAGATCACCCCCCAGATACAATATACAAAAAGAAATAAAGGATAATGAGACCCCCAGATATAATATACAAAAGAAATAAAGGATAATGAGATCATCCCCAGATACAATATACCAAAAGAAATAAAGGATAATGAGACCCCCCCAGATACAATATACAAAAAAAAATAAAGGATAACGAAACCCCCCCAGAAACAATATACAAAAAGAAATAAAGGATAATGAGACCCCCAGATACAATATACCAAAAGAAATAAAGGATAACGAGACCCCCCCAGATACAATATACAAAAAGAAATAAAGGATAATGAGATCACCCCCCCAGATACAATATACAAAAAGAAATAAAGGATAATGAGATCACCCCCCAGATACAATATACAAAAAGAAATAAAGGATAATGAAATCACCCCCCAGATACAATATAGAAAAAGAAATAAAGGATAATGAGACCCCCGCGAGATACAATATACCAAAAGGAATAAAGGATAGTGAGACCCCCCCAGATAGAATATACAAAAAGAAATAAAGGATAATGAGACCCCCAGATACAATATACCAAAAGAAATAAAGGATAATGAGACCCCCAGATACAATATACAAAAGAAATAAAGGATAATGAGGTCACCCCAGATACAATATACCAAAATAAATAAAGGATAATGAGACCCCCAGATAAGATATACAAAAAGAAATAAAGGATAATGAGATCACCCCCCCAGATACAATATACAAAAAGAAATAAAGGATAATGAGACCGCCCCAGATATAATATACAAAAAGAAAAAAGGATAATGAGATCACCCCCAGATACAATATACCAAAAGAAATAAAGGATAATGAGACCCCCCCAGATACAATATACAAAAAGAAATAAAGGATAATGAGATCACCCCCAGATACAATATACAAAAAGAAATAAAGGATAATGAGACCTCCCAGATACAATATACAAAAAGAAATAAAGAATAATGAGACCCCCCCCCAGATACAATATACAAAAAGAAATATAGGATAATGAGATCACCCCCCCAGATACAATATACAAAAAGAAATAATGGATAATGAGACCCCCCCAGATATAATATACAAAAAGAAATAAAGGATAATGAGATCACCCCCAGATACAATATACAAAAAGAAATAATGGATAATGAGACCCCCAGATATAATATACAAAAAGAAATAAAGGATAATGAGATCACCCCCAGATACAATATACCAAAAGAAATAAAAGATAATGAGATCACCCCCAGATACAATATACAAAAAAAATAAAGGATAATGAGATCACCCCCCTGATACAATATACAAAAAGAAATAAAGGATAATGAGACCCCCAGATACAATATACCAAAAGAAATAAAGGATAATGAGACCCCCAGATACAATATACAAAAGAAATAAAGGATAATGAGATCACCCCCCCAGATACAATATACAAAAAGAAATAAAGGATAATGAGATCACCCCCCAGATACAATATACAAAAAGAAATAAAGGATAATGAGACCCTCCCCAGATACAATATACAAAAAGAAATAAAGGATAATGAGATCACCCCCCCAGATACAATATACAAAAAGAAATAAAGGATAATGAGATCACCCCCCCAGATACCAAAAAGAAATAAAGGATAATGAGATCACCCCCCCGATACAATATACAAAAATAAATAAAGGATAATGAGACCCCCAGATACAATATACAAAAGAAATAAAGGATAATGAGATCACCCCAAGATACAATATACAAAAGAAATAAAGGATAATGAGATCACCCCAGATACAATATACAAAAAGAAATAAAGGGTAATGAGATTACCCCCAGATACAATATACAAAAAGAAATAAAGGATAATGAGATCACCCCAGATACAATATACAAAAAGAAATAAAGGATAATGAGACCCCCCAGATAGAATATACAAAAAGAAATAAAGGATAATGAGACCCCCCAGATACAATATACAAAAGAAAATAAAGGATAATGAGACCCCCAGATACAATATACAAAAAGAAATAGAGGATAATGAGATCACCCCCCAGATACAATATACAAAAAGAAATAAAGGATAATGAGACCCCCCCCCAGATACAATATACAAAAAGAAATAGAGGATAATGAGATCACCCCCAGATACAATATACAAAAAGAAATAAAGGATAATGAGACCCCCAGATACAATATACAAAAAGAAATAGAGGATAATGAGATCACCCCCAGATACAATACACAAAAGAAATACAGGATAATGAGACCCCCAGATACAATATACAAAAAGAAATAAAGGATAATGAGACCCCCAGATACAATATACAAAAAGAAATAAAGGATAATGAGATCACCCCCAGATACAATATACAAAAAGAAATAAAGGATAATGAGACCCCCCCAGATACAATACACTCAGGTATGACAGACAAAACAAGCACGCAGGTAATGTAATAATCTATAAAAATCCCCTGACCATCATCTTACTTCCACAGGAAATACCCACATTTAACAACACTGATCTTCTAATAACACTCCTAAAAATCAAAAATAAGAAAACTATATGTTTGACAGCAATTTATATACCTCCAGGAAATAATATTGATACTGCAGAAAGCATCCTTGATCGGCTATCCTGCCAAATTAACCATGAAACTATAATATTTGGAGACTTTAATATAGACTGGCAACTTATAAATTCCACTACCCCCACTGAATCACTGAACCCAACATCAGACAACTAATAACCATACCTACTACAATCAATAAAACTTCAGTGAGACACTCAACAGCAGACTGGATTCTTACAATCAAACCAGACAAACTGACAAAAGTAGGCTGTCTCTCAGATAGCATAAGTGACCACATACCAAAATATGCTATTAGAACTTACCATAACCCAGATAAACATATTATCTATAATCAAATATGAAACAATCAATTTCAGCAAAGATACTTTTAATAAAATAGTAAAACAATATAACTGGAATGTGCATAGAACAATGCCACTAGATACTGCTGTAGAACACTATAATAGCGTATTGTTACAGACCTTAAATAATCTAGCAGTAGTACATACTAAAAGTGAAGAATCCAACCTGACACCACGGCTGACAAAAGAAAAAAAAATCATGACAAAAAGGTATAAAGCCTGGAAAAACTGATATAAAAATAAAACTCAAAATGCCTTCCAGCAATTTAAACATCTTAGAAATCTTGCAAAAATCCATGTCAACAGGATAACACATACTATACCAACCTACAAGACAAACATAAAAACAACCCAAAACTTTTTTGGTCATCATGAAATAAACTACTCCAACCTGTCAAGATCACCATTCCCCTCTCCAAAAACAGACAATACAACAGACTCTATCCCCACACAGTCTAATTCCTACTTTATACAATCAATATTATTGCTCTGTCTTAGACATTAATACATCTGCCTCCCGTTTCTCTACCCCTGACCAGTCAAAACCACCCACAGCTCACTTTTAGTCCAGTAGCTACCTCACTCATAAGGAGGTTGATCCTTAAAGTAAAAACTACTTCTGTAGCTGTAGCCCAACTACCATCAGTGTACTAAAAATGGCCACAGAAGTCATCGCCTTCCCTGAACCCATACTAATTAATAGATCCACAGGTTCACAGGTTCACAGATTAGTAGCAGAAAGATGTGTCCCATCACTGTAGAAAAAAATCCTACATCATACCACTGCACAAAGGCAGTGCATCTACAGAGTTTAATAACTAGAGACCAATCGAGATTGTCTCCCCCTTCTCCAAAATATTAGGGAAATGCATCCATATGCAGCTGATAAAATACCTGCTCTCATAAACACAGCAAAGCTTTAGGCCCCAGCACAGCACCAATACTGCTCTACTACATTTTTCGAATATAATAAACCAATATAGAAACAATGGTCTGCTTGCGTCCACCATGTTATTAGACTTGTCAAAGGCATTTGAAGCTGTCTCACACCAGCAACTGCTTGCTCAACTCTCCTTGTTAAGATTTCTTAGCTGCCTAACTGGAAGGAAGCAAGACATTAAATGGCAACAGACCTACTGATCCTTTCAACCAGTTACTGCAGCTATAGTTCAGGGCTCTATCCTGGGTCCTCTCCTATTTAATATATTTATTAATGACCTCCACATCTCCACTCCCAATGCTAGTTTAGTTCAGTAGCAAACAATTCAACATTAATATGTATGGCCTCAAAAATAAATAAGCTCCAAGCCATAACCCAAAAATCTATCTCCTCTGTAGAAACCTGGCTCAAAGAATCAAACTTCCTACTGAACCCCAAGAAAATTACATTAGTTGCCAAAATCAAAAGCAATTTTTGACCATAAAGTCAGCAGATAATACTGTCATTGAAACTGTAACTCAATGTAAACTTCTAGGTGTTATAATAGATGACAATCTCAAATATGACCGGTGTCACTTGTCTTGTACATCTGACGATGAGGCTTGGGTGTTCATTTAAGTAGTTTATTACATACAAACATATCAGGATGGATAGCAGGAACTTTAAATGTATTGAACTAACTGACTGACTGCTACACACATGCATGCTATCCCTCGTTCTTATCATTCAAAATGGCACTCTTGCTTGCACATGCCCACTGACTGGAATGTTTCTTAAAGGTATATCACACACTCTGAGCTACATCCTCCCTCTTTACTGAGCTGTCTCATATTGACAATGACATTTGAATAGGCATGCAATTATACAGACAATAATAAACAAAACAACAGTCATGTCCAGGTTGCCATGTATCTGGAACAAGGTCTGGAAATGTGACCTGATCTTGTAATGTAATAGTTAGAAATGGGTTTATAAACAGGGACAGTCACTGGGGAATGTTCTGCTTCAGGGCTTCTGGGATTATTCTCAGGAACAAGGATTGCTGATGGAATGTCCTCTGGAACAGGAACATTAGACAAGTCATTAGAGTCTTTATTACAGGCAAGATGCTGTAACAGGGTTCCTATTAGATGACCGAAGATGCATTATTTCGAATGCGTCTTGGTCGAACTTGAAAAGATTAAAAGGCAAAATGACGAAGCAGCATATAAGCAAATTTCTTCCCTGGAAAAGAAATCGCTCAGCCACATCCGTTACTTTGCCATTTTTGTCACTGTAGTGCGATCTTGGAGTTGGTATATTTAAATAGGGGGTGTGGGGGGAGCACAGCCCTCCATGATGGGGGGTGTGAAGCCCCCCCACTTTATGTTATAAGTGCATTTTTTTTTTTTTTTTTTTTTGGAACAGCATTTTTTTTTCCTTGGGGAATAAAAATCCCTCTTCTAAGCATTCAAGTTTGTAAGTTTTCGCTTACATGGTGTTGATAAATCATCGTTCACTTTTCTAAGCGTTTGATGATTTAATATAGACCCGCTGTAACACTGGCTCAGACACCAGTAATAATTGTTTCCGATTCCACCTTAATTCTATTCCTTGTGATTCCACGATGTATGATTTCAGCTCTTGACACAAATTTTTAAGAAATCTGATGCAATAAAATCCTTTTGACATCTGCATCCTCACTATCTCCTCTTTTAATGAGTGAAGGAGTTTGGTGGTCTTATTATAATAGGACTTCTGTGAAAAATGCTTTTTCAACAGTTGGTCTTTCACTACTTTGTTATTTTTAGCACATGGAACCAACAAATTGCTGCTGATTGGTAATGTGGTTCTGTTTTTTTTTTGACATAAGTCTCTGGGCAGGTGAACCAGGATGATCAAAGTGAGGAATGATTCTGAGATTTAGCAAGTTTAGGAAAATATCGATGTTGTCACATTTAGATTTCTCTACCAACTGTTTTGCACTTTGAATTGCATGTTCAGCCAAGCTGTTTGACTGCGGGTATTCAGGACTACTCGTAATATGAACAAAGTCCCACGTTTCAGCAAAGTATCTGAATTGCTGACTTGTAAACTGTGTACCATTGTCAGAAATGACTGTGCAGACTACCATGGACAGAAAAATGTCTCTTCAACTTAGTAATGACAGTACTGGACATTAGGTTAAGCAGGTCAATCTTGAACCAACTTGAATAAGAGTTTACTAACACCAAATAATGCTGACCATTCCACTCGGAGATATCTGTAGCTACTGCCAACCAAGGTAGTTCAGGAATGTGGCTTAACTGAAGTGGTTCTTTTTGTTGCTGCAGTTTATTACTATTACAAGCAGAACAAGAAGAAAGCACTTTCTCAGCATCTTTTGACATAGATGACCAAAATACTAGTCCTCTAGCCCTTCTTTTTGTAGAATCAGTTCCTGGGTGGCCATGATCTTGTTATACTCTTATTGCAAGGATTTTGGCACAATCACTTTTGGACCTTTCATGATGATGCCATTGCCTGACAAAATCTCATCTCTGTAAGGAGAATACTGCTGCACATCTACTGGTAAACAAGACTGCCTTCATGGCCATCCTTGACTGATAAAGTGGTTGAGCTTCTGGAGAATTGGATTTGAAGCTGTGTGAGCTCTAAGCTCATCGAGATGTGTGGAAGAAAGATTTCTCACATGCATGACTTCAGAATCAGGTTTCTCATTTTCATGCTGCTCTGTGTTTTTTCTGGGTGATCTGGATAAGGTATCAGCAAGGTAAAGAAGTTTGCCTTTTGTATAAACAAGACTGAGATTGTACTTTTGCAATTTGGGCATCATGAGTTGTAATCTTGCAGGAGCTGTGTGCATAGGCCATTTCAAAATAGTGACTAGAGGCTGGTAGTCAGTCTTGATTTGGATAGGTTGGCCATAAATATAATCATGGAACTTCAAACATGAGTTCTTGATGCATAGGCTACTGGTCTACCCTCCTGACAAATGACTGCATCAAGACCAAACCTAGAAACATCACAGGAAAGAGTTACTGGTTAGTGAACATCATGGTATCCTAAAGTAGGTGGACTGGCGATTTTCTGTTTCAGGACATCAAATGCTCCTTGGTGTTGCTCTGACCAGGACCAGGTTATGTCTTTGCTTGTTAGTTCTCTGAGCAGTGCTGATAGTTCACTCAAATATGGAATGAACTTGCTTAAATAGTTGACCATGCCAAGAAAACATTGTAGGGCTTAGGCATTGTCTAGAGCTGGCATCTCAAGAATTGCTGTTTGCTTGGAAGGATCTGGTCATAAGCTTGAATTGGTAAACAAATGACCCACATTAGTAACTTCTCATAGCCTGAATTTATATTTCTGAGGATTAAGCTTAACATTCACTTCACAAGCTCTTTCCAGAACTTTCTTGAGGTTTCTATCATGTTCAACTTCACCACTGCCTCCTACAAGAATATCATTTACTATAATAGCACATGGATAGCCAGAAAAAAATTTGTTCCATCACATGCTGAAAGACTTCACTGGCAGAATTTATTCCAAATGGCATTTTCAGAAATCTGTACCTTCCAAATGGTTTACTGAATATTGTTAGCAATGAAGATTTTCGATCAAGCAAAGTTTGCCAAAATAACTTTTTGCATATAAAACAGAGAAAGCAGTGGCATTTGGCATGAGGGCATCGACTTCCTCGACTATTTGCTGTTTGGATGATGAGGTCTTTTTAATGCTATGTTCAAATCTCTTGGATCGATCCATATTCTAATATCATCTGAGCTTTTCTTATGAGCTGCTTCCATGGAAGATACCCATTCATTAGGTTCTTCTATTGGACAAATTACTCCTTGCTGCACCATTCTGTCTAGCTCAGCTTTGACTCTGTTCTGCATAGCTACCAGAACTTTCTGTGCTGGTTTGATAAGTGGGCTGATCTCTGGGTCTAACTTCATGGAGCACACAATGGGGATTTTGCCTAGTTTATCTGCGAAAATATCAGTTTACTCAGAAAAACTAGTTTGGGTAAAATTTGAGCAGTTATCATTCAAGCTTACATGGTGAACATCTTTGTTAAATGAAAGCAGTCACATTTTCAAACTGTCTCTGAGGCCTAACAATGAGTGCAAGTGTCTCTAGACTATGTAAAATTGCAAGCCATAGCTGTTCTCAGTAGAATAAAATGAAAGCACTACTGAGTCTTTGGTTTGAAACTCTTCACCACTATAAGCAACAAGCTTTGCACACTTTGCTAAATCAAGCTGTTACTTCAGCAAACATTTCTGTTACGTAATATTGCACTTCGAACAATTGTCTACTTTTCTCCCATTAATCTGAAAAGTACAAAAAACTTTGCTCTTTGCAAATAAGTCTACTGCACTGACTGCTTCACCAAGCACAGAAGCACCATCAACATAACAAGTAGGGTTGCAGCTTTCTAATTGATCAACTTGCCTCTTTGAATGATCTCTTTTAATAAAAGAATGAGCCTTGTTTGCTTTACAAAACCTTTTGAAATTATTCCACTTATTACTTTTGTGGCACTACTGACCAAAATCTAAACACTTTTCATGATGGGTTCATAGTTACCACTACAATTACAACAACTGACTATGAGGCTAGCTACAGGTTCTGTTGAATCACCCCCTGTGCTTTGCTGAATGTATGCTAGGCCTTACTGAAGCTGCTCTGGGTTTTGCTGCAGAGACCACACCCTTTGGCCTATAATTTTTAACCTTGTGCTGCATAGAAGCCACATTAGCACTAGAAGGAGTTGCATGTATGCTTTTCTCATTTGTAAGCATACTTGTGTGCCATTCTGTAAGCTCATATATCTAACAAATCACTGCCACGAAGCAAAACCTTTCTCACTGTGTCATTATTAATACCACACACAAGCCTGTCTTTTATCAACTCATCTCTCAGATCATCAAAGCTGCATGTTTTAGCCTTATTTCACAAGTTGGTTATATATGCTGCAAAAGCTTCACCAGGCTTTTGATCTTTTGTACAAAATAAGTGTCTTTCCATTGTAACATTTGTTTGGGGGTTACACATTTCTCTAAATTTAGATTTTAAACATTCAGGGTCTTCCCACGTGCCACAATATGGAGGTTCTCCCCCTCCCCTACAAACACAGCAGATGCACACAGAAATGAACTCTCTCTTCTAATGGTCAATGACCCAGCTAAATTAAGCAGAATAGATGCCTTTGTACGTTCGGGGCAGCCACGGTGGTGCAGCAGTTAGCGTTGCCGCCTCACAGCAAGCGGTTCTCTGGTTTGTTCCTCAGCTGGGGTGCCTTCTGTGCGGAGTCTGCATGTCCTCCCTGTGGTTGTGTGGGTTTCCTCTGGGTGCTCTGGTTTCCTCCCACATACCAAAGACATGCTGTAGGTGGATTGGACACTAAATTGGCCCTAGGTGTAAGTGCGTGCATGTGTGTGCCTTCTGTGGAAAGTTGGGTGCCGGGCTGGCAACTCAACACCATAAAACTCCACTGCCAATCATGAGTGGACAGGTGATCCACTGTGGTGACCCCTAACCGGGAAAAGCTAGAAGAAGAAGCTGCCTTTGTACGTGCATCTTTGTCAGAAAAAGTAGCATGCATGAAAATATCATACTCCTGCTCAAACACTCTCCAGTTTTCTGCAGTATTGTTATCAAACACAAGTAGACTGAGTCTGCAAAATCCTTCTGCCATGCCAACAAATTTTAGTAAAACACAATGCAAACTTGGCCCTTGCAATTATGTACAAACATGCACACACACCAGGTACTTGTAATAATATTCAAATGCACTATAATCTCATTGAAAGACTGTACTTTACAAAATACTTTGCAAAATATTCTTTGAAATGACTACTTTGTGAAATAACTGCACTGTAATACTGCACACACTTGTCAACACTGCACACTTCGGATATTTTGAATAGCTTAGTTAATGCAAAAAAGTAGTGCGTTGCGAACTGTTTTCCTTTTTTTACACATTTTATGCGATTAAAATATTGTTTCAAACGTTTTCATAATTATTTCAAATATTTTTATCAATATGTCACAGTTTTGAACATTTAATTAGAAATTCATTTTGAGTGTTCTCAATGCTTCATTTTATATTTGTTGAGTAAAAAATACTTTAAATGAGTTTTAGTACCTGGAAATTGTTACTGACCTGTGTGCGAATTGTTTGAGTAGTAGGGATGATCCAGTCCTGTATATTCCTCCAATTCTAACTGCGTGCCTCATGGTTGTAACTCTGGATCCCATTCTGACACCATGTCATTCGTCTTGTACATCTGAATAAGACGATGAGGCTTGGGTGTTCGTTTAGGTAGTTCATTACATACAAATATCAGGATTGGTAGCAGGAATATTAAACTTGAATGAACTGACTGACTACTATACACATGCATGCATGCTATCACTGTGGCTGCTCACGCAAAATGGCATTCTTGCTTGCATATGCTTAGTACTTAAAGTATATGCCTGTGCCCACTTACTGGAATGTTTCTTAAAGGTAAATCACACACTCTGATCTACAACCAGCATATACCGCACACCATTAAATCTGCTAACCAAAAACTAGGCTCCCTTTATAGGGATAATGGATTCCTTACAGATACAGCAAGAAAAACTCTAGCCACCAAGTTCTTATTGCTGATTCTCTTATATGCCACTCGTATCCTAACAAATTTAATACTCAAAGAAAGAAACTTGCTCCTGCTACAATAAACAGCTAAATTTGCCACCAATCTCCCTCACAGGACCCACCATTGTCATAGATTAAAGCAATTAAACTGGCTTGAACTACAACTACTTAACATAGTCTCAACTACAGCATACAAACTTATTCATCATCCAGAAAAATACCCTGCCCTGTATTACATAACTTATTACTGACCTACTGTCTAGCAAGGGACCTCTGCTCTAATAGCAAATTGTTTTACTTACAAATAAGTCAAATAATGTTGCAGGAGACTTGCTCTACTCCCAGTATGTTACTAAACTCTGGAATAGTATCCCCATGCAAATAAAACTCTCAGACAAACTCGGTAGTTTTAAGCCACTGCTTAAACAACATCATAACAAATCCTGGTCCTGCATATGCTCACCTCAAGTTTGAGACGTTGTGCTAAACGTACAATACTCTTCAAATACTCTCCTTAAACAGTATACAATCACCTTCTCACTGAAATGATAAACCAATTGTTCTACATAACTGCTGCCTGTACAATCCATTAAGCTGTACATGGGCTTTCTCTTTAGTAACTTCCACCTCTGTAACAGCAAGGAGGCAGTTGGCCAGCATTAAAAAACAAACACACTGAAGAATGTCAAACCCACACACCTCCTAACTAAATAGTACTAACTCCGGGATCATACTATATTGAGGAAAAGGGTAAATTTCCCCATGTTGGCCAACTGTTTCCTTTCCCTGACTAAAATTCCACTGATGTGAACATTTGTTGAAATAAGGTTTCAGTGTTGTCGTCTTGGTTAAGTAAGGTTCGAGTAAATGGAATACTGAAGTAGACTCATCTCTCTCTCTCTCTCTATACATATATATATATATATATATATATATATATATATATATATATATATATATATATATATATATATATATATATATATATATATATATATATATATATACACATATAAAATATTTCAGTATCTTAGTTCAATGTTTATAGCTCACAGTGGTAATACCACCACCTACAGCCCTTAAAATTGTAGGCTGCTAAAATTAAGTTCATGTCTCAAGGCCACACCCAGGCCTTCCTTCCAGTTCCACTAAAATAAAATATTTGCCTGAATTTGTCTCTTGCCATATTCACAGAGGGTCTTATGCAGACCATCCACCCCTGAAACAGTGATTCTTCAAAGTACCTCATCTGACTGATGATCACCTTCGGACTAAGGAACCAGCTTTTTGATTTCCTTCTTCGACAGCATCCTTTAAACAACACTTAATTACAACTAGTGTTCCACTAAATATCTAATACTGGCAATTGCCTTCTTTACTATCAAAGAATTTTGCAAACACAAGTCACATCTTACACACATTTAAACACATATACCCCATTATTAACATACATGGTGTCAGAATTACCGCCTCCGAGCAGAAAAACATCAGCTGTGGAGTCACAGTAATAGAGTATTAGACCTAAACAAACCATAGACATTCTTACTGGCTAGTCTAGGTCTATGATTAGCAGAGTACTGGAAGTAGGAGTGAGAGGGTCCACTAACACAACTTTGTATTGCCATCTTTTTGTTGACTTAGCCATTGAAACTGGACATGATCTGCCACTAAGTTAAAGTATCTGCCTAATAAGGCGTATCTTAGTGAGCAAAAGGTCAATTTCACCATCAAACATTCTCATTCAATGGCTGAATACCTTCCATCAGCATTATATAACATTAAGTAATGTATCATACAGGGAGCCCCTCGACCTGAATATCCTGGGATATTACAGCTCCCACCATCAACATTACATAACATTAAGTAATGTATCATACAGGGAGCCCCTCAACCTGAATATCCTGGCATATTACAGCTCCCAACTGTAATTTTGATGCATCTGTGTACAAAGTAAATGCCACAGGTTTAGTATATAATAACATTTTCAGCCCATTAAATCCTTTATCTGCCTTAGAAGATTAGTGCATTGATATGAACTTTTCCTTTTGTGGAGTATTTCAAATGAGAAGCAATAATTACAATGTTAGACACAAATGTTCTGTATTAACCACATAGTCCAAGGAAAGCCTTTACTGGACTTTTAGTATATGATACAGACTATTTTTATGGCCTTCTTCATATAAGATATCCCAGACATATGGCTTCCACCATGCTCAATTTACTCAGTTTATCATTCACAGTCAAGCCTGCCTGTCCTACAGATTCTATCACAACCTGCACATTTCATCAGCCTCTCAGTCCTCTGAATGGATGGCCATATCATCCAGGTAAGCAACAGTACATATCATTACTGGACCTTCAGCATTTTATCCATCAGTCTTAGGATTAGGAGGTCCAGATAGACAAATGGTATCACTGTAGTGAAACAACTGAAAATCCAAACCAAACGAAGAACCAACAAAGAGGGATCCACCAAAAGTAGTTTATTAAAAGTTATCTGATGTCTCGGCCACAGCCTTCAAGGAGTACAAGTAACACACATATACTAACCATATATATCCAAAAAGACTTGATCAACAAGCTTAATTAAACAATTAGTTAAATTGCATGATTGTATTCAATTTAGCAGCAACTTCCAGTTAAAATCTTCATTCAAACCAAATGGGTGTAGTGTTTTAAATTTTAAAATATACACAGCTTCCTTATGTTGCAAGCGCTGTTTAACATTGTCACTTGCATTATTATGATGTTTAATTTGTTCTAAAACACATCCCTTCAACCCCTTATTATCACTGTTATGGAAATTTAAAAAGTGTATGGCAACAGGACTTTCTTCTTTCTTATTTTTTATGTCATTGGCATGTTCTAAAAGTCTTACTTTAAATGCTCTTTTTGTTTCCCCTATATAGAATTTCTTACAGGGGCAGCTAAGTGCATAGATAACACCATCTGAATTACAGTCAAAGTTGTCCTTTACTTCAAAGGGAATGTTATTAATATAAGCAAAACTAGAGATGACAAACTGGCATGCTTTACATTTGCCACACTGCTGTGTTCCTGTTCTCTTTATGCCATATGGTATCGATACTGTTGGAAAGTTAAATCTACTCTTTACCAGGAAGTCTTTGATGTTCTTTCCCCTTCGATAGGAAAATTTCAAATCTACATTTAACCAAGAATTAACATTATTAAGGGAACTAAAGTATTCCCAAAATTGTGAAAAAAGTTTTATAAATTCTGCTGTGAAGCAACCATAAGTAGTAACAAAATACATGTTCTCTTTTTCTTGTTGTTGTGCTTTGGTAAATTGTTGAAAATTATACACCTTTTTATAAGATGGAACCATTGTTCTATTATTTTTGTTATTAAACTTATTATAACTATCAGTTAACATTTGTATACTATAGCCTCTCTTGACAAAAGCATCAAATAATAGCTGTAGCTCTTTGTAAAAAGATTCACTGTTGTTACATAAGTGAGAAACTCTAACCATTTCTCCATATGGCAGAGAACCAATTGTATGGGGGGGATGTCCACTAGTGCTGTGGACATAGTGGGTACCCCCCTCAAATTTCCTGTTAACAGAAGTTATTAAATGCGTACCATTACTGATGTCCAAAACTATGTCCAAAAAAGGCATGTGAGTGCCTATTCTGAGACCATCAAATTGTATAGAGAATCTATTAAGATTTAAATCAGCAATAAACTGTTGGACCTGGGTTCTACCACCTTCCACTAAAAAATTAAATCATCAACATACCTGAAGTATTTGATAACATAATTTTGAAAAAATGAATGTCTGTAAATAACTTCAACTTCAAACAGACCCATTGCCAGATTTGCATACATGGGGGCAAATGCAGCCCCCATGGCCGTCCCTTGTTTTTGACGGTATAATGTGTTATTAAACTCAAAAAAATTGTTATTTAAAGAAAAAAAATATCAAATCAATAATGAATTCAGTTGATGGAGATTCTCCTAGAAAAAATCTAACAGATTCCAACCCGAAAGAATGACTTATATTGGTGTACAAACTTTTTACATCGACAGTCACCCAATACATTCTATCGTTCCAATGTGTGTCATGTATTTTCTTTAAAAATTCAAATACATCAGTAATGTAGGATGGTAATACTTTCACATATGGTAACAGATAATTATGCAAAAAAATGCCCAAATTATGTAGAAAATAAAACCGTCCAGAGACAATGGGTCTTCCTGGTGGTTTGTTCAACTTTTTGTGGATTTTGGGTAGGCAGTAAAAGTAAGCCATGGAACATTGGTCCACCTGAAATTTATTTTTTACATCTTGTTTGTTAAAATAGCCTAACCTATATCCTTTTTGAATGAGTTCTTTATAAGCTATAATAGCTAGATGGTATTTATCTATATCTACCTGCTCATAAGTCTGGTTGTCATTCAGGTGTTCCATGCACATTTCAAAATAATCCAAACAGTCCATGGCAACCAACTTGTTGCCTTTGTCTGCTGTCTTGAAAATAATCTTATTTTCTTTACTTAATGCCATAAGAGTTTTCCAATCTTTGTACTGTATATTATAATTTATATTGTTTTTATCTTTCATGAATTTTTCATACATTACCCCAGTACAGTGGTTTGCCATTCTAACAAAATTAGTCACTTCACCATGTAAAACTTGTGGAGTGAACTGACTAGATGAAGGAACATTGCTTGTGTCAAATTTAAAATAGGCATTAACTATTTCCTCAGATGCACAAGAATAAAAGCTATCTGAAGAGAAAGAACAACTGTCATCCGACATTTCACATTCACCATCCTTGAGTTGACTAAAAAAATATTTAAGGTACAGTTTCCTACCAAACACAAAGACATCTGTCTGTATGTCATGTAATCTAGAAACAACAGTAGGAATAAAATTCAAACCTAAATCTAAAACAAATAATTCTGCATCACTGAAGTGATATTTAGATAAATTGACAACATAACTGTTAATGTCTCTTTGCAGGGAATTATCGTTTACCTCGTTTATAACCCCCTGTCCTCTGTTGTTCATATCCAGCATTGTGGGGAAATTCACGTTGGCGTTTTTGTCCCTGTGTACCAGCATTAAATGGGTGTGATTCCTGATGAAAAGTCTGGCAAAAGGCATTTGACTGTTGAGCTAAAGGAAGTCCAGGAAAGTCCATGTCTCCATGTTCATCCTCCATGGAAATGTAACCACCTTCTGAAGCAGACACTGATGAAGCGCGATTCTGTCCACGTTTGTCTTCCTGATGAAATCTAACTTGCTTGCGTGACCTGTTTCTGTTGGCCCTGGATAGAAAAGCCTTGTTGGACTTGTAGTCTCGCACATCTCTAAGCAGCTTGCCTTTTTTTCCTCTCTACTAAAGTCAGTTCATATTCCTTAAGCTTATCATTGGTTTGCTTAGGAAACAAAAAGAGCATTTAAAGTAAGACTTTTAGAACATGCCAATGACATAAAAAATAAGAAAGAAGAAAGTCCTGTTGCCATACACTTTTTAAATTTCCATAACAGTGATAATGAGGGGTTGAAGGGATGTTTTTTAGAACAAATTAAACATCATAATAATGCAAGTGACAATGTTAAACAGTGCTTGCAACATAAGGAAGCTGTGTATATTTTAAAATTTAAAACACTACACCCATTTGGTTTGAATGAAGATTTTAACTGGAAGTTGCTGCTAAATTGAATACAATCATGCAATTTAACTAATTGTTTAATTAAGCTTGTTGATCAAGTCTTTTTGTATATATATGGTTAGTATATGTGTGTTACTTGTACTCCTTGAAGGCTGTGGCCGAAATGGTATCACTGTACCCTGAAACACACCCTTGGGGATTATAAAGGCTGTACGGGTGTTTAAAAGGCTGTTTGTCTTTAGCAGAGGGAGAAGGTAGTATCTGCCATTATCCCTTTGTCAGGTTTAATGTTGTTGAGTATCTTTCTTTTCCTAGGTTCTCTATCAGGTTATCAGTTCTGTACATGGGAAAGCTTCTGAGATCATTACAGAATTTGACTCTTTCATCAGGTTTGGAAATTAGCACTATCAGGCTTCTCCATTCACTCTGTGACTGTTCTAGTACTCCATATTTGAGCATCTACTGAACTTATTTTACTACATATTTTACTACATATGACTGTGGTGCTCTTTAAGATTGTAGACTAGCCTTATCTCCTGGTTTTACCACATGATCCTGTGGAGCTTTATATGTATGGAATCTATCTTCTTCCTCTTCTTTCGGCTTTTCCCGGTTAGGGGTCGCCACAGCGCCCAACCTTCCACAGAAGACACATACACGCGCACATTCACACCTAGGGTCAATTTAGAGTGTCCAGTCCACCTACTGCAGGTCTTTGGAATGTGGGAGGAAACCGGAGTACCAGGAGGAAACCCACGCAACCACAGGGAGGACATGCAGACTCCGCACAGAAGGCACCCCAGACGAGAATTGAACTGGAGAACCTCTTGCTGTGAGGTGGCAATGCTAACCACTGCACCACTGTGGCCACCCTCTATGTATGGAAACTAAGATGCTGAAATACCAACTTTGAACATGTTAGTGATATGAAAGCAAAAAAGCACTAATACATTATTCTGACCCACTTTGAAGCACACAGAGATATGTTTCCTGTTATTAGGTATAGATAATTTAAGTTTGCATTCACCAACTAAGATCAGTTAGCAACAAATATTGAAGGAAGAAAATTGACAAAAACCTGGTTTGCTCCATAAGTTCTACTGGCACATCCACGCCCATGGTCAGATGTACTTGTGCTACCCGAATGTAAGCATGGTCTGTTGAATGAGCTCTCCTCATGACTGCATCCAGGTCCACAACCCCATGGTCTATTACATCTGGGTGTGGACCCTTCATGCACTGATGGAGCAGTGGAAGTAGTGCCAATAAAGGAGTGGGATTGGACATGGTCATGTTGGCTAACAACAAATTATGTTGTGGACCTATGGCTATGTGGATGCTGCCCCCTCCCAGCAGACACTCCATCACAGATTGCCCATTCTATTGTGTCATTTACCTGATCCACTAAATCAGCCACATGACAGAGGCAGTCATGCATCTCAGCTTGTGCCACATCTAGAACCCTAAGTATGTCCTCAGAGGCCCTAGTGGAATGTGCCTGTGCCTCCATTATGGCCCCAAATGTAAGTTGAGTGGCACATAGAGACACACCAGAATCACGTGGAAGGTGGACAGCAAGCCTCCTTTCAGCACCTCTACCAACCATCCTGATCGGCACCTTGCCCACACTTTGGCTATGGCCAGAGTCAATGGGCACTGTAGCCACAGTAACCACAATACCTTGATCAAGTGTGTCACCCTCAGCCTGTCCACTAATGACTCAGTGCAATGGGTATGCATTGGCATACTGACTGTCTTTTAAGGAAATACAGGTGATGTGTGAGTCACAACCTCTGTGTCTGATTCAACCTCCCCCAACTGTGCCTCCTTTTGGCTACCATCATCACCAGAGCCTACCGATACTCTGATATCAGGTGGTATGAGTCCTACACTCCCACTGTCAGGATCACCTGTGGTAATAAGCAACAAACACAGGAATGAAATTACTGCTCCACTAAATATTAAACCAACTAATGGTTAAGGTGTTTGCCTTACAAACACAAGGTGCATGGTTTGAGTCTCACATGGGATAATTGGCTAGGCTTAAAATGGCTCACAAGGGCAGTTAGCCTAGTACTATTCTATGAACCTATGAACACAGATGATAAAAAAGTAGCACTGGTCACACAATCACAGATAGTGCAGCAATATAGGCACTCATTATACCCTCCTCACACATACAGCTAATTATATATCTAAATAATGTTTAGTGATAAGCAAATAAACATTTGCTGACCATGTGCAGATGTCTTCACACTTTGCAGGGAGGATGGTCCTGGAAGAAATGAAGCAATGAAAGAATGACAATTAAGCATCACAATGGGAATAACAAATGGGGACAGTGAATACGCAATTGCCTGTATGTCCTGTGAGAAACAGCTGAAATTGAAACTTGGCTGAGATATCCACCTATACTCGTGCACTGAATATCTCTCTTGTATAACTGCATTACTTATCAATAGGCACAGATAGAAAAAACTGCATCACATGTAATTGTACTGAAATTATATATTTTATTCTGCAAGCAAATATAAATGCTGTCATATGCAAGCTTATCTCTAACAGTGGTCAGGAACTCCTCATTTGGTGTCAGTGATAGCTCAGTAGCAGGACCACCCCCTGTAACCAGCTGTTCTTGGGCAACTGTAGCTGCCCTCCTCCGGGCTGATGAAATTCTATCAGTGGCCCGATGCTGCATCCAATCATAATTGCAGCTGTGACCACCGACTGCATTGGCATCATTAACTAAGTGCTTCCAAATCTCCTTTCTGGCAACCATATCTCTCCAGCCTCTCTCAAGCAGGAAGGCTCCATGCCACCTCAGAGCCTGGATTATGACCTCATTCTCAGTGTCACCGAAAGGGTTTTTTTTGGATTTGTAGGACTGGGTGCTATAAATCTATGTGACATAGAACAGACAAGGATAAAACACATTAATATCACATAAGTAATATATTTCTTCACAAAACATAATCAGTGTGTGTACTCTTTTGTCAACATTAAGCACTTGAAACACACTTTTTATTATTCATTTATTGACATTTGTTTACCGGGAAAGTCTGACTGGATAGAAGCCCAGTTTCAGTGGAGGCCAGGGAGAAAAGCTCCAAATTATCACTACACATTTTTAGAACAATATTTTTACAGTCTTCAAAAATAAAACAAAACATTTCCAGTTTAAATAATTATAACAAATTCGACATAATATAAAATATTGGTTAAAATCAATAGAAGGTATATGACAATCATTTAATATTTAGACAGTTTGCAGAGAAAGTAATGGTAAATTAGTCTAATACAAGCAGGAATTGCAATATGAGGTGAGGGAAAAACAGGCTTAAGGTATATTTAGAGAGAAAATCAGGGAAGATAATTAAATGCAGTAAGGAAGGAAGGAAGTAAAGAAGGGAGAATAAAGAAGTGGAAAGAATGAAATGATATCTGTTCACAGTTTGGGATATGGTTTATCCTGGATATGAGCAACAACAAAGCCATATTTTAGCTAGAAAGTATTTCAGAGTCATTTCAAAAGATGGGAAAGAAGGTATAGACCTGATTGCTGCAGGTAAGGTGTTCCAGGCTTTAGCAACCTTGTACGAGTACAGACAATGCCCAGCAGATTTGCTGGGTTGTAGACAGACAGGAGTTTTTGGTCACTGGATCATAATGACCAACTGAAAACATAGTTGTGTAAAAGTTTTTTTTAGTGCTGGGCAGACAGATGGATGCTTGATAATTTTATAGGTAGTAAGAAGCTGTGAATATGTTAGTTGATGTGGCAGTTCTAAACAATTTAGGCTTTTCGGTGCTATACAGTGGTGGGTTCTGAAAGGGGTACTTGCTGCAAATTTAGCAACTTTGTTATAGTACTGTACAAGTTTTAATTTTTGTGAAGCCTGGAGGTTAGTAAGGACGGGAGCACTGTAACAAAGAGTGGGGAGGAGATAAGTAGTGGTATGTGCATCTCTAGCTTTTAATGTTTTTCTTATGCAGTTTTGTATAGGCAGTTCAAATGTAAGATTATTATCCAATATCACCCCTAATAGTTTGCTATGTGAAGTAACTTCAATGACTGTATTATCAAGAGAGAGAGAGAGGACTTGAAATTTTGTTTTTTCATGAGAGAGGGATTTGGGGAAAAAAGTAGTAGTTTGGTCTTTTTTAGGTTGAGCATGAGTTGTGAGTTATAGTATGAAGCTATGTTTCAGTGGCTGTTAAAGCTTCCTGAGTAATTTTTTTGAAGGTTGTCAGATGTGCAAATGAGAGTAGAATCATCTGCTTATTATATTAGTGCAGTCTGTTATGTGGAAGTATAGAAGGTTTTGGTGAAAATTTTAAAGAGGCAGGGACAAAGGATAGAGTTGGTGATACACCAGTGGTAACTGGGAGGTAAGGAGAGAGCATGGAGTGCCATATTACTGACTGATACCTATTGTGCAGCTAGCTTTTGAACCACAGAAGGATGGGCTGAGAGAGAGACCTAATGAGGACATTTGAAGTAGAAGTTTGCTGTGACAAACTGTGTCAAAGGCTTTAGACAAGTCTAGAAATAAGGAAAACACTAGTTTGTCCTTATCTCTAACTTTATTGACAGTACCTCTATAGGTTATAAAGGCAGTGCTAATACTATCAAAAGGATGGAAGCCATGTTGTGTAAGGGATACGAGTTCTTCCTGCAAGAGACAGTCTAGCAATTGCTTTTGAATATATTTTTCAAGTATTATGGTGAGGGGAGATAAGATTGCTATAGGTCTAAAACTAGTAATGTCTGTTGAATTTCTTCCTTTGTGCAGAGGGATAATGTGTGACTGTTTCCAGAGACAGGGAATGTGGTATTCCTGGACTGACCTATTTGTAAGGACTGAGACAGGATAGGTAATGCTACTGGCTGCTATTTTAGATCCTTGCTTGGAAGGTCATCAGCTAAAGAAGAGCACAGTTTAAGTTTAAGAGTAGTTTAATATAGGATGTGGACACAGGTTTGAAAGTGAAAGTGGATGTGGTGATATGTCGCTCCAGGGCAGGATTGGTATTAGATGTTGAGGAATCCTTGGTTAGAGATGCTATACTAGTTATAAAATAAAAGATGAACTGTATTGAGTTATTAGGAGAGGAGTTTGGGATGAATTTTTGGCTAGGATGTAAGATTTCCTTAATGGATGTCCAAACTTTTTTAAGGTCATATTTAGAATTATTCTGAAAGTTATTATAGTATAGTTGTTTATCTTCATTTATTTGCCTTTTAGTATGACTCCAAAGCATTCTGAAGTTTACAAAATATTGAGGTGTTTTATATTTTTGCTATTTTTCCATGCTTTTTCTCTATCATGAATTAGCATTCTACTCTGTGGATAGCCAAATTGCATTATTTGTTTTCATTCTCTTCCTTCTAGGAGGTGCAAGGCTACTTAAGATATTTAGAAAAGTTGTATTGAATTCAATTATATTATTGTCTATGGGGAGGAATTTTATGAAGTTCCAGTTAATAATGAAAGTGTACCAATAAACATTTCTGGGTTAAACTTGAAAATGTTATATGTTGTTTAATAAATATGCTGTTTAAGTGAATGAGTGAGATGTCTAGCCATATAAATTGGAAGATGATTAATGAGACAGCCTGACAATGTACCTGTGATAGAGTGTTTGCTAGGATCCAGAATAATAGAGAATTTGATGTCTTACTATAATGCAATATTAATTAGTTGCGTAAAACCATGAAGGTTCATGCTAGACGTAGGGGAGTTAGAGTTTATGTCCAACCATTTGCCATTCACATCTCCTAGTAAAAGTTCTTTCTTGTGGAAATGCTGTGGATATCCAATGTATGATACCTTCCAGTATAGCTATATTGTCATCAGGAGGGATATAAGGGACAATAATATATATTTGTTTATAATTGTTTATTTTGAGGAAAGAAATAAGCTCTGCTAAACTTAAATTTTGGTGTTGGTTTGCTGTAAAGGAAAATGGGGTAGGTACTGGGAAATATTAAAGTAATATTGTGACAAAGGGGGATACTGCCAGCCCAGCTAACTGGAATTTTGTAAATAATTATGTTGTTGGTGAATATGAAAATGACTGGTGTAAGATGTTTGTGTTACAAATGTAGTAGAACTGTTGTTTTATGTGTATAACAAACTGGTTTGTACAGACGTGTGTTATAAAGGTATTTTATAAAGTGCTTGTGCTTAAAATGTAACCACAGTGTGTCCTACTCGAAAAGAACAGAAATGTACATACACTATTATAACTGTTTAAATGTATATATTTTAACAGTGGAATCTGGAATACAGGAGGTTAATGTCAGAAAAATAAATGAAATTAAATTACTTTAAGGCTACACCATAAAAGATGGTATCTTTCATTTCAATGCAGCAAGAGACTCAATGTCTAAAACTAAAGAGCTTTCTGTGTTGCGTCTTGGGTGAAATAATTACTAGTCTTGAAATGTGAAGGAATGTAATTGTTTTATGACTTCCAGCATCTGCCAAATATCTGAAGTGTATGTATTTTCACAGGTAGATGCTAAATACTGCCAGCTTTCAGCAGTGGGGATTTCACCTGGGATAGAGTCAGATAGCAAGAAATGATATAATTCTACAAGCTATTCCAGCAGTAATATTTGAGATATTAATTTGAAAAGTTTCTTAGTGAGACAGGGCATTCTGTATTCTGTCTTGGACCTAACAAGAACCATTCACCAAACTTGCCTTGCTCCAAGTATGTTTATAGGGTATAGTAACTCTTTTAGATATAGTCAGGAATATAGCAAAACTTAGTTTAGATACTTTTCTTTATTTATTTGAGACTGTCCTGCAAGGCTGTTTTAAATATTTCCTGTGATTTTGAACTCTGATGTCACTGTAACTATATACTTAGCATTTCCTTGTTCTTTTATTATGCATTAATAAATATATGTTAACCTTTCATTGTGGCTGATCTGTCTAGAGATATTTAAGTTTTGAGAGTACTTGCATATTAATTTGGTGACAATGTGTGGGCCACACCTAATAGCCTTGTACTTGGTCAAACTACCATTTGTATTAATATTACACAGTAAGACTGGATACAATTGTTAAGAGCCTTAAAGTAGCTGGCACAAATGGTCAGGTGTAGTCTATGACAGAAGAATGCCAAAGAAGCTGAAAAGTAAGGTGCACAAGACAGTGATGTGACCAGTACTACTGTATAGTACAGAAACCTGGGCAGTAAAGGCAAAGTAAATGAGGAAGCTAGAGGCAGTGGAAATGAAGTGCCTGAGAAGGCTGATAGGATGCACACTGAGGGACAGATGAAGAAATGAGGACATAAGAGTAGAAGCCAAAGTAGATCCAGTTGCAGAAAAGATCAAAGAGAACAGATTACAGTGGTTCAGACACATGTGCAGAAAAGCAGAAGACAATCTGGTGAAGAAGATTTGGGACAGATAGGAAGAAGGTAAGAGGAAACAAGGATGTCCAGCAAAGAGGTAAATGGATTATATGAGATAAGATCTGTGATAGTCAGGCACTAATGTTGAAGAAGGCAGGAGTGAGGCATTGACTCGAGAGAGATGGCAACAGTTAATATGATCTCCCCAACCCATGTAGAAAATAGGAAAAGTGCTGTTGATGATGATGTTTTGGTGAGATTTTGTAAAAATAGGGTCCACCTTGTTAAGGTCCTCACCAAGACTTGAGAATGAATTCAGTTCCAGTAATACTACTCTCCTTTGCTTTGATTTTATCATCTCTCCATCCAGACCCTGATCATCTGTCCATCTGGACTGCTACCATCTCTCCATCTAGACCCTTATTACCTCTCCATCTAGACCCCCATCATCTCCCCATCTGAACCCTATCACCTCTCCATCCAGACCCCTATCATAATATGTGGTGATGCCCAGTGTAGCACAATGCCTGACATCTAAAATCAAAACAAAGACAAATACAATTAAGCAAATGCCTGAAATAAATGAAAACTATCTAATATATGACATAATGCTGGTAAGAACACCTGCCTATATGCTTTATGACTTTTGATGGCTGACCTTCACTACCAAGTTAGTGGCTCTTCATAGGTCCATCGGTACTGACAACACTATTGTCCTAAGATGATGTTAAGAAGCCTAGCCTTATGTTCCCATGGTAGTTTTTAGCTGTTATATTTTGGATACAAATAACCTAGAGGTGGGCAAAACAAGGACGTATTGAGACATTTGCTTGTTGTCCCTATCCATGAGGTACATGGATGGTAAACAAGGTGTGAATTTGCAGTTTACCATCCAGTCATCCAAATTATGTTTGAATAGTGTAAGAGAAGTACTTTGCTTTATGGGGAATGGAAGACAGTTCCATAGAAGAGGTATTTATTCCCTGGAATACATACCTATTCCCTCAACATATTCTAGTTATGTTGCAAAGAGATTGAGATCCCTTGATCAGATGTTCATGCTATCATTGGACTAGCAAATGTGTAATAGGTCTTACAGGACAGGATTTGTTGAGCAGTGGTCACCTCTTAGTAGTCTATATGAATTTGAGAAGAGTGACAAGGCTTTCAGACTGTATGCATAGTTTTTGTGATTTAGGCCTTTGATTTTTTTTTAGTTAAAAAGCGCTGTGCTCACTCCAGTTGTGACAAGTGTTTGGACTGGTAATGCATGTGGAATTCAACATTGTATTCAGTGATCAGCATGATGAGAGCTGAGTCCACTGGAATGATTACATCTCTGGCTCAGGATGCTATACCATCAGATAGAAGATGTGTGATGAAAAAGGACTTCCTTGCAATAGTGTATGTGTGGTGATCAAAGGGCAATTCATTGTCAACATAGATTCCATGATCCCTGACTAGTGGATCAACTTTCACAGGCATGTTTTCGATGTGATAATTACAAGAGTAGTCATGCTTACTGAATGCCTATGATTACACACTTCTTGGCATTTAATTTTAGTCCATAGTTTTGCACTGGCTATTTGTTTGGGAAAGGCCCTTTTACAGGATTTTGGTGTCCTCTTGAGAGTTTATACTGAGTGATCATTGGGGTTGCATTACTTTTTAAGCCTGTTTTCAAAAAGTGTTAATTGATACTCCCCTTCACCCACCAAAAGGCAGTCCTTAACAGTTTGTTCTAGATATGTTTTGCATCATAGGACTGATTTGACTTTAGAAAGCCACTGCTGAATTACCACTGAGGGCAAAAGATTGCTGCATTTAAATTATATCACTTTACAAATGCAGACCACAGCTGTAGATGATTTCCTAGAATGAAAAGATACTAACTGAACATCAATGCTATTCAGGCAGAGAAAATAGAAATATATCATACAAAGATATTTACATGAAAAATGTTTTAGCAACTTGAAAGTATGGTTCAGAGTCATCTGTCAGTGGAACAAAGTACTCTTTGTGGACAATGATTTATATTTATTGTTTATTTATTTTACTTTTGTTTATCAGATTTGTCCAACTGGCTTTAGTAAAAAAAAAAAAAAAACCCTTTTCAATTGAGGCCTGGGGATAAAAGCTTCAACATATTACAAGCATTATTAAACAGACATTCATTAAAATTAGATTGCATTCATACACATTAAAAGTAACTATTACAGTAATAAAGATACTTTTGCATTAATAGACATTGAACATTAAACATTTGAATTGGTGTATCAGTGAGTCTCTGAAAGAGATAATAGATCATTTGATTAGTACTTAGAAATTCATAGAAATGGAGGTAAGAGGAGGACCTAGGTCAGGAAGAAAATGTTAATATTACACTTAAGAGGCGGGATGTAAAGCAACTTCAGAGACAATTATATGTATGGCTATCATAGAGGTGAGGGATGTGAACAGTGTCACAAAACTACGTATATAGCTGTGAGATGCAATTAAGGCTATTCAGATATTGGTGAAGACTGGTTGTAGGGCATAGACTTCTGAATGAAGAGAACCAGTTTGACAATATGGCAAGCTAAAGATAAAAGTGGCATTTATCCCGGAGATATACAGGAGCAGATTCATTGATTTAATAGGTGAGGTTTAATTAGTTTTTAAATGAGTTTGAACTATGAATAGATTTCAATGTAGTGGGATGTGGCTCCATAGTTTAATGGCTATAGTGATTAGTGATTTTTCTGTAGTGTGTAAAATTGTTCCAGTGTTATAATTTACTGGAATTATTTTACTATACCATTGCTCAAGGTTGACAGTTGTGAGAATTGATGTTTAGTGAAGAATGGGACAGCAGAGAGATGAGCTTACAGTAGGAAAGTAGATTATATATATCTCCAGGCTATGGCAGTGAGGTAGGTTTTTATTCTGTATAATGTACCTAGGTTTTGATGATTTTTTAACCATGTATGATATATGGTGGTTGAATTTCAACTGGTCATCTGTGATGACAGTCAGTAGTTTTGTTTGGTTTACTTGTTCCATCATGATGTTATTGTCAGAGATAATAGTGAATAGTGTTCTTTTTGGAAGAGATGTATTTTGGATTAAAGAGTATTTATTTATTTATTTATTTATTAGGGTTTAGACGTAGCTGTGAATTATCTAGCCATGTTTCAATCTATAAGAAAGACTGTTGTGTAAGGTCTTGGAGTTTAAAAAGAGATTTAGCAAAGCAGATTAGGGTTGAGTCATCTCATATTGAACTACAGTGGTAGTTTTTTGTAGCACTTTAGTGATCATTGATACATATTTTGAAAAGTACAGGACCTAGTAAAGATCCTTGTGGGGCACAGATACTTACAGGCAAGAAGGTAGACAAATCATTTCTTTATTTTACTGCTTGTGCTCTGTTTCAGAGATAGCTATGGAACCACTGCAGTTAAGAACCCTAAGGATGAGATTTTATGTAAGAGTTTCTGGTGGGAGACAGTATTAAAAGGTTTTTATAAGTCTAGGAAGATGGCAGAGACTAGGCTTCTGGCATTACTATGGGTATTGACAGAATTAACAAAATTCAGCAAAGCATTAGTGATTTTGTGTTGAAGACAGAAACTGGTGATCTATTAAATAGTTGATGAGTTCAATACTAATACATTTTTCTAATAGATTTGATAGGGGGAGATAAAATGGCAATTTACCTGTTGTTTAAAAGAGCTGTATTAATTTCACCCTTTTGCAGTGTAATAATGAATGATTTTTCCATAACAAAGGACTTTATTTTCAGATAGGGATCGATTTATCAAACCTGAAACTGATATCCAATAGCCTCAGCTGCTATTTTAAGATATTCACCAGGTATATTGTCAGGGGTAATTGTAATAGGCTTTAATTTTTTGATGAACTGAATGATAACTTAAGATCACAAAAGCCTTCCATTTAGGAAACTGCCAAACAGGTATATCAGGTGTCAGTGCAAAATTACAGTAGTTGCAACACTGATCATATAGTTAAAAGGTTTACTATCAAAATACCGATGTTGAGATGTTCGCAGATGAAAATTTGAAACACAGATGTTCGAATGTTCATCTGCTTGAACATCTTAATGTTCAAATCTTTATCTTAGCGAATGCACTGTGCATTCGCTAATATAAATTCAAAGAAATGTACAGAGATCGTGGTACAGTGTGATTTGGGAAATTCATCCCTTACCTCACTGTAGTGCGATCTTGGATTTGGACTATATAGTTAGCGGGGGGTGTGAACTCATACTAGCCAAAAGGAGTCACAAAGGCTGACTTCTCTCTAGCACTGGGAGTCAAGGGCACCTGTCAGTAACTCTTGGTAAGATCAATGGTTGTAAGATACTTAGCCCCACCCAAATGCTCTAGGGCCTCATCTGTCCTAGGCATAGGGTAAGCATCCAACTCATTGCGACTATTTAATTTCCTGTAATCCACACAGAACCTCTTGCTGCCATCCTTCTTTAGTGCCAGCACCAATGGGGAGGCCCAGGGACTGTTGGACTCTTGAATCACCCCTAGTTCCAACATCTCCTGTACCTCCTCCCTCAGAGTCTGTCTGACTTTTTTAGGCACCCTTCAAGGGGTCTACCTAATAGGCCTTTGGGGTCCTGTATCCACCTGGTGCTGCACTAGGTGAGTGCACCTTGGTTTCCCAGTGAACATGTCCCCAAATTCCTGCAACACTGCTTGGATTTCTCGAACCTGGGTAGGAGATAGCTGCTGGGATATTGCGACCCCTTCCACTGAGGTGTCAGCCCGAGCCTCACTGAGGAGATCAGTCACCAGATCTCCCTCAGATTCCTCCTGCAATCCACTGCAAATGCTCAGCATAAGGGCCTCCCTATCATGGTAAGGTTTCATCATGTTAACATGGTACAATTTGTGCCCCTGCCGACTGCCTAGCAGTTCCACCATGTAGTTAACATCACTTACCTTTCTTATCATCTTGTAGGGACCCTCTCAAGCTGCTTGCCACTTGCTGTGTTTGACAGGAATGAGAACCATTACCTGCTGCCCCACAACATACTTTCTAGCTCGAGCATTCCTGTCATACCACACCGTTTTCTGTTGTTGGGCTTCTGCCAGGTTCTCCTGGGTCAAGCCCATGAGCTCCCTGTGCCTTGTCCTTGGGAGACTCACACTCAACTTCCCACTCATCTCGAATTAAATCTAGAGGTCCCCTCACCCTATGCCCATACAGCAACTCAAAGGGTGAAAACCCTATGGATTCTTGGGGAACCTCTCTGTAAGCAAACAGATGGAGCAAATATTTGTCCCACTCCCTCTTAAACTGATCTGCAAATGCCCATAGCATGGACTTGATTGTAGAGTTTAACCTCTCAACAAGACCATTAGTCTGTGGATGGTAGGGGATGGTCTTCATGTGCTTCACCCCACAGGACTTCCATAGACAAGCCAGCAGGTCTGACATGAAATCAGCACCTCTGTCAGACAGTATTTCTTTTAGGAAACCCACCCAGCTGAAAATCTCTAACAAAGCATTTGCCACCTTCTCTGCCTCAATGGAGGACAAAGCCACTGCCTCAGGGCATTGTGTAACATAATCCACTACCACTAGGATATACGTTTTCCTTGTGGAACTTGGGGTACTCAGAAGACCATCAATATCCATAGCTACCCTCTGAAATGGCTTCTCAATCACAGACAAAGGCATCAAAGGAGCTCTCACCTTGTCTCTTGCCTACCTTTTGGCACTGCTCACAGGTCCTGCAGTACCCTGTTACATCTCTGGAAATTCCAGGCCAATAGAAGTTCTGCATAATATGCATCTTTGTAAATTTTATGCCCATATGACCTGCAAAGGGAATATTATGGGTTATGGCTAGAAGCTCTAGACAGTATGCTTTCGGCACTACCAACTGTTGTACTCTCTCACCTTCTAGCCCTCCCTCAGGGGTCCACTCTCTGTATAGTAACCCTTTGTCCCAGTATACAGATTCCCCCTTTCCTTGAGAATCAGGTCCCTCCCTAGCAACCTGCCTCAGGCCTTGCAATGTTGGGTCTGAGAGCTGAGCCTGTCTCAACTCTCTCCTTGTAACCCTTCCCAGCTCCCCTTCCACAGGACGTCTGGCATCCTCTGACAGTGGTTCCTCACTGTCAACCTGGGTACTACTACTCACCTCTACATTTGCAGTCACTCTGTCCAAGGGTCCATTAGTACCCACAAGCAGCTGTGGCTCACCTTCAGTCTCACTGCTACAATGTAGCTCACTCCCTGAAGTAACCACCTCACCAGTCCTGGCTACAAGTATGCAGTCTGTCTGGGTCTCACTCAGGCTACCAGACTCACATGCTTGTCTCCAAGCCTGACTGCATATAACTGCATAACCATATAGTACTGCCTCATCCAAATCCTTCCCTCTCAGGACATCTGCAGGATGGTAGTTTAGTACCCCTGTTGTCTCAAAAGACCTATTAATGGCATTTTGTCTTTCCCACTTACTGACTTCCTCACCTTTGATTTCCCACCTTGCCTCCGTGGACACCTGTATGCCACATGGCTCCACTGGCTGGATTCAAAACATTTAATCCTAGCTCCTGGACTAGTGGCTTCCCCTGCTACTGGCAGATTCGGTTGTGGCAGTCTGTGCTGCCCACCATGGGTTCCTTTAGACCCATGAGCAGTACTGGGGGGTTCCCTTCCTGTGCAGGGCTGCCCTGTTGGCCAGGTATAGGTCTCCCTTCTTCCCCAACTCATCTGAAGTAGCACATTGTCTATAGGCTAACCAGATCCTCATGTCCTCAGGCAAAGTGCTAAGGGCTTGTTCCCTCACCAAAAGGTCTGCCAGCCCTTCAAAAGGGCTGACATCCACTCACCCAGCTATTAAAATAAGTGTTCAGTTCAGCAACATATTCACACAGAATGTGTTGGAGGAACAGGTTCATATCCCAGAGACTGCCCATGCTGAGGGCATATTTTGTACATCTATGTCTGCCTACACCCACAGCAGCCGGTAGGTCCCCCTCCAACTCTTCACCTGCATGTGGCTAGGGTGACTTTCCAGTGGTGGCAGAGTGTTTGCTCCTAGACCTTGATTTTTCTGCATGCAGCTGTGTTCACAAGATGATATTGTGTAGTATAGCACAGACTATGATAATTTCAACACAATTACTGGGACTGCACTACAGAGCAACTCCCATTGTATCTAGGCACTAAAACTGTGACTTCAGCAGCCAAAATAAATGCTCTATGATGTTTCTTGTTTGGGTGTGTGCCTCAGAGAGATCCAATGTGGGTGTGTGCGTATTTCTGATGGGAGTCATCAGTCATGGTCCGACTGCATACCCTGCACCCCCCCTCCCTTATCTCTCAACTGTCCAGATTTTCATAGAATGTCTAGGATTTTGCCTCATATTTTGGTCTGTTCCTCATAAAATGTACTGTTTTCTGGATTTTTGTGGCAAATCAATAAAGACTGAATTCACTAAATAATGACAGGCATTTCAGTTTCAGACTTCATACCCTTCAGAAAATATGTGATAACATAAGACCATTTATTCTAGCAACTTTCTAAGTTTATAAGAACAATATTTAAAATTTGTCCCTATTTTTGAGGCTTTCCCCCATTATTTTTGTCTTTGTCCAGATTTTTTGTACTGAGTGGTTGAGAGCTATGATCTCCCAGTAAATGGTCTTGTGTGATATCAGCCCTGGAAAGCCTGTGGAAGAGCTGTGAGTTGTCCCAGATATTGGAATAGTGGTAACTGCTGGGGCTGCCAGCACACACATTCAGGATGATTCACTTAGCATTACACATGACCTGGCAGTTAATGGAATGGAACCACTTCTGTTAATATAGAGCTTTCCCTGTTCCCCAGGTGATTCTTTTATCTCAATGTGCATATAGTCTATGACACCCAAGACATCAGAAAGTATGGGGCAGAAATCCTGTATAGTTCTAGCTTTGTCCTCTGGGGTATGAGAAAAATATATGTAGTTACTGGTATGCTGTAGCACAGCATTCAGGAATTCATATAGGGTCATGGATACCGATGCCTGTGGTACTCGTGGCATGGCTCCTGTGGGCCTATGAATAGTTCCTGTAGCTAATGTTGTAAGTGCTACACATATGTTAATCTCCACAGGTAGTGATTTCCCTTGGTTTGCCCTTGCTCTTAGGTGAGGATGACAGAGGTTGCAGAGTTTCTGGAGTGTGTCTCTATATACCCTGTGGTGCACTATTTCCACCTCACGCAAACCATGAAAATTTAAAATACCCTTAACTCTTTGCCCGAGGTCTATCAGTAGCAGCAGCATAGACTTGGGCTTGTTGCACATACATATGCTGAAGAGCAACAGCAGCAGCCCCTAATGGCAGCCCCTAATATATTTTGTTGCTGAATTGCAATAGGTTTTGGACTACAAGGCAAAAGGCTGCAGTAAGTGTACAGGATTGGTTTATAGCTTGTTGGATAGCTCCACCATCTTAGATTAGATAGCATACAATTCAGTTGCTTATGCTGTAATTAGCATGCCACTGTGTTACAAATCAGCGTGCTACCATGTGAAAGTCATGGTGCAACGTACACACAGTTTTAGCAAGCCATGTAGGGTTTATTGAATCCAGCCTAAGTGTATAGACAACACAAGCATATCTCAGACACCTTCTTCCTCCTAATTTTAAATTTTCCTACTGATTTTTTTTTTTTTTACAGCCTTAAATATTGATGTGGGATTCACAAAATTTACCACAAAAGTGTAGACTACATGTACCCCAGGATTCATTAAACTTTTTTTCCATGCAGGAAAAGTGTAGCTGCTCCCGCACGAAATATGGCTGCCGAGCAATTCAGGAAACAGCTGATCTGACATGCGTGAGCCTGCCGACAGTGTTCCTGCGAGGAAAGTCATGCAGAATGCTAATTACCTAATTTGCTGGTGAAAACCATGCAAATGAGGTGAATTAGCGATTCAGGAAATAGGCAGGTATCCATGCAGAACAGTGCTAGTTGCAGAAATGTGTTCGGTTACTAACCGAACACATTTCTGCAAATAGCAAAACGGAGGCATGACAGCTCAAGTAAAAACATATATTATAAACTTTAGGCATGCCAATGGCCAAATATATTGTCACTGGCATGGGAAAGTGTTTCATTTAATAAAAAAAATCAAAGTATTTTTTTTGGCCTTTCTCAGCCGTTTAAGCATAGGGCAGTGGCACACAAATGGGATCATGTCGAAAATACAAAAAAATATTAAAATTCAATTTTAAGGAAATTCTGCATTTTGCCATTATAATCAATGGCATGCAGAATCAAAAAGTACAGTTGTCTACACTTACCATAAATGTACATGTTAGGGTGTATTCACTGTTGCAGTCATCACATTTGGTTTATCTGCCTGCAGGTAGCCCCCAGCCACCCTAAATACCAGAGTCTTGGATTTCTGCATTGGGTGCTGTCTCTTCTTCCATGACATCAGGTTGTCAGGGGTATAAAACATGCAGCCGATGCCATTACATCAGTTTTTCTTGCCCCAGATGTCAGGTGCCCCCACAATGGGAAGCAATTATATATTATGGCACACCTCCATCAAAAAGCAAATACACCAGAAAACTTAAATACACCAAAAAAGAAGGAAAGGTAGAGCTAAGAGAAATCAGGGGGCTGGAGGGGAGGGTGACCAGGACTGCAACAGTGAATACAGTCGAACATCTACATTTATGATAAGTGTACACAACTGTACTATGTTCTTCATGTTTCACTGTTGCAGTCATTACATTTGGGTAGATTCCCAAAGCTAAGGAAGGGAGGAGGCAGTTAGAGAGCATTAGGACCAGCTATAAAGCCTTGCAAGACTGCAGTGGCAAAACCAGCTCTGGGTTTAGAAAAAATAGGCATGTGGTAATGCTTGATGAAGGTATGTACAGAGCTCCAAGTAGCAGCTTCTAGGATGTCCCTGGTAGGGACTCCTCTGAGAAAGGCTGTAGAGATAGCTGCAGCCCTGGTGAAATGTGATCTTATCCCCTGCGTGTAGGTTTTCCATGGTGTTTTTAGCAGAAATTAATGCAATGGGCTATCCATTTAGAAATGGTCTGCTTTGAAATGGCCTTCCCCTCTGCCTCTGCAGCAAAGCTGCTGTTCAGATTTTTCTGAGAGGCTTAGTCCTGTCCAGATAAAATCTAAGTTGTCTGTGCACATCCAGAGAGTGTAGTATTCATTCTCCTTTGTTTTGTGGATTAGGGAAAAAAGAAGGCAAATGAATGGACTGATTTAGGGCCACACTAGATACCACCTTGGGCATGAAGGAAGGATTGGTCCTGAGGGAAACCCTGTCTGCATGGAAGATAATGAAGGGCTCCACTGCCATGAGGGCCTGTAATTCAGACACTCTTATTGCTGAAATGATGGCTAGAAGGAAGGCTGTTTTCCAAAATAGGAATTTCAACTCTGCAGTTGCAGCTGGCTCAAAGGGAGGGAGAGTGAACTTTTCCAATACAAAGCTAAGGTCCCAGGCTGGAGTAGGGGCTCTCTTGGGTGGTCTTAAATTTTTGGCCCCTCTAAGGAATTGCTTTAGTAGAGGGTGAGAGAAGAGGGGTGGCTCAGTATTATAATGTGCTGAAATGGCAGAGGCATGAATTTTAATTGACGAGAAGATAGGCCCTTGTGGAGCATTTCTGTTAAGTACTGAAGAATATGAGGCAAGTTGGGCAGCGTTGTGCCCATCCCCTGAGTCTGGCTCCAGGAACAGTATCTTTTCAACTTTTCAGCATAGGATTTTCTAGTACTAGGCCTCCTTGCCTCCAGAATGACATATAGCACCTGCTTACTGAGGGTTGCTGTTGGAGAGCTCAAGGAATTGGCCAAGCTACAAGGTTCAGGGTTTGAAGCTGATGGTGCAGAATCTGGCCCGCCTGCTGGGACAGCAGAGAAGGGTTCTGAGGCAGGTGCCATGGTTCCAGCACCGTCATACTGCACAAGAGGGGGTACCAGTGCTGGCGTGGCCAGTCTGGTGCAATCAGTATTGTCCTTGGCTTGTCCTGTTTGATCTTTTGCAGAACCTTCGAGAGGAGAGGTAGAGGGGGAAAGGCATAAACCGAGAGGCTTTCCCAGGTAAAGGACAGGGCATCCACTTTCCAAGCTTGACTGTGGGAAGTCCTTGTGCAGAATTTGTCCAGTTGGTAGTTCTCAGGGGAGGCAAATACCTCTGGAGTCCCCCATTTGTTCCTCAAGAGGTTGAATATTTTTGGTTCCAATTTCCATTCATGTGGGTCCATGAGATTTCTGCTTAGGTCATCTGCCAGTGAATTTAGCTTGCCTGGCAGGAATTGAGCTTGAAAGTGCACTTGGTAACTCAAGGCTGTGTTCCACAGTGCCATGACTAGTCTGCAGAGAGGGTACAAGTGGGTTCCCCCCTGCCTGTTTATGTACCACATTACTGTGGTGTTGTCTGTCTTTACCAATAGTTGTCCTGGAAGAATTCAGTCTTTGAAGGCTGCCAGGGAATTCTGTACAGCTAATATTCCTTTTTGGCTGATATGCAGGTGCATCTGTCTCGGGTTCCATTTGCCCTGAATGCACTGCCCTGCCAAGTGAGCCCCCCACGCATAGTCTGATGCATCTGTTAGGGTTTGGGTGGCAGAAGGTACAGTGAAAGAGGGCCCCTTTTTGTGGTAGCAGGCCTCTGCCCACCAAAGGAACTCTGTCTTTATACAAGGAATGATAGGAGTTATTGATTCCATGTCCTGAGAATGTTGACACCATAGGCTTTTCAGATACCATTGTAGTTTCTTCATATGCAGTCTTGCATATGGAATTAGAAGAATGCAAGAGGCAGTGAACCCCAGGGCTTGCATCATTTTCCTTGCAGATAGCTAGGTCTTTGTGGTTAATAGTTTGAAGTAGGTTGTCAAATGAACTTGTTTCTCTGGAGTGAGGAAATCCATCTGGGAAGTTGTGTTCAAGCTTGCTCCCAGGAATACAATCTATTGGCAGGGTACTAGGTGAGATTTCTTTTCATTTATGGTGTACCCCAGTGAGGTTAGAAGTTTCTTTACAAATGCCAGATGTTTTAATAACAAGTCCTGGCTTTCTGCCTGAATCAGGCAATCGTCCAAGTATGGGTATAATTGAATATTTCTCTGCCTGCAAAATGCAATGGCTGGAGCTTGCCACTTTGTGAATACCCTGGGTGCAGTAGATAAGCCAAAGGGAAGTGCAGAGAATGGATAGTGCATGGATTCTGCCTTGAAGCGTAGGTATTTCCTGCAAGATTCATTTATTGGAATGTGCAGGTAAGCTTCCTTTAAGTCTAAGGATGCCAACCAGGCATCTTTGCCTAGCATAGGAAGCAGCTGTTGAAGTGTTAGCATTTTGAATTTTGGGATTACCAGAAAGGTATTTAGAATAGAAAGGTCTAGGATAGGATGCCAGGAGCTGTCTTTTCTGGGTACCAGGAAAAGTCTTGAATAAAAACCTTGTCCCCTTTCTTCTGCTGGGACAGGTTGAATAGCCCTGATACTTAGAAGAGAGAGAACCTGCTGTTGGGCCTCCACCCACTGATTTGGGGGTAGGTCTGGCTAACCGTTTGGGGTTGGTATTGTGTGGAAGTGGAATCTGTATCCTTGGGAAACTATATTCAGAACCCATTTGCCCTGGGTAATGAATTCCCAGTTTTTTTGCATACAGGGCGAGCTTTCCTACTAAAGGAGCAGGTAGTTGAGCAGGGCTTGGAAGGGTTAGGGTTAAGTCATTGTGCCATTTTTCCATAGGGGGTGGCTTAATACTCCCTGTTTTGGAAGTGGGAGCCTCCCACTGCTTAGGCCTGTGCATAGCCTGAGACTGTAACCTAGGTGGTCTGCTGTTCCTGGGTTTGGACTGAGAAGGCCTGGAAGAGACTGGAAAGACCAATTCTTTGAAGGCCAATGCCTACTAAATCTAGGAGGTTGTACTTGTAGGAAATCTTTAACAGTCTGCATAGATTTAGCTTTTGCCTCCATCCTTTTAAGGACGACTTCTGTTTTGTTGCCAAACAGGCAGTCTTGGTTTAAGGTAGCATCCAGTAATTTAGCTTTAACATGATCTGGCAGGTTTTGCTCCTTAAGCCAAGCATGCCTTCTAAGTACAGACCCAGTGACAGCAGCCCTGCAAGATGCTTCTAAACAGTCAAAACCACATTGCAAAGTATGTTTACCAACTTGTTCTGCAGAATGCATTAAATCCTGTAATTCTTTGTGTTCAGCACAGTCAGGAATCAATATCATTTTCTGTTTAAGCAGTCTCATAATATGCTGCTGCTACTTTAACATATGAAACTGGCAAGTTAAAGCCCTAATGGCCAAAGTAGCAGAAGTGTATACCTTCTTACCCCATCTGTCCAAGGCTCTAGAATCTTATCAGAAGGGGTAGGTTTTTGGCAGCAGTAACCTTAATGCCTTTTGGTCCTTGGGAAATTGTCTCTGGATCCGCAGTAGGATTCTTGAAGAGGAATTTGTGAGAGTCAGGTACTCTGTGATACCTGTCAGATTTTATGGGAGCTGGAGGTAAAGTGTCTGGGGAAAGGCTAGATTCGAAGAAAGCATCATCTACAATGTCCAGAACAGGAGGGATAGCTAAAGGCCTGTGTTGAGGAAGGAGTAAGAATTCCCTAAGCCTCTTTTTGGAGTCAGAATAATTCTGGCTTTCCCAGTGGAAATGCTCCCTAAGAGTGTGCAAAGTTTCACCAAAAGAAAAATCTTCTGGAGAGGAAGCAGAGGGAATGGAATCCTCTGCATCAGAATCCTCATAGGTAGATAAGGGCAAATCCTGGTAATCAGAAGGAACAGAAATATCAGATTCTTGATCAGAAGAATCAGAAGAAAATTCAGTTCTAGGTCTCTTAGAGGTGGAAGGCTGGCTTCCCCTAATTAAGGTAATAAGGTCTTTAGCCATTCTAAGCATTTGTTTTTTAGGCATATGGCCCTGAGCATGTGGTTTGGATGTCGATTTTCTAGGTGTGGTGCAAGTTTTAGGCCTGGATGAAGAAGATGGCATCAGTTTAAAATGCAAGTCTGTAGGCCTGAATACACCCTCAGAAGCCGGTGCCTGCACGGCAGCTCCAGACCCATCCAAGGTAGAGACATCCGCAGGTTCCATAGTCAAAAAAGCATATTGCAGCATACCAAACTCCTAATGGGTCTCAGTAGAGGTCTGCGAATTTGAAGTAGCAGGTATCAGGTGCTGTGAAAGCACCTCACTGAACACCGGTGGACTGGTAACTCGCTTAACGGAAGAGTCGTCGGCAGTTTTTGACCTATGCGGTCTGTCTCTGTTTTTATCCTTACGTTATTTCGGAAGATCTGTAGTCAGATGGCTTAACAAAGCCATTTCGGAGTACGGACGCAGATTACCAAAATAATTTGCTGCAAAGATAGCCCAAC
This sequence comes from Protopterus annectens, assembly GCF_019279795.1. Classification (NCBI taxonomy): domain Eukaryota; kingdom Metazoa; phylum Chordata; order Ceratodontiformes; family Protopteridae; genus Protopterus; species Protopterus annectens. The sequence goes on along the minus strand of NC_056731.1, from coordinate 1,334,734,834 downwards.
AATGAATAATTTGGGAGTTGAACAAGGCACAAAACTGACAGCGAGGGACGTCATGGTCTGGGTCTAAGCAGGGAATGCAGTATGAATAAAAGTCTTTATGAGGTATTTGCTTTCCACAGGTAAGACAATTGTTAACTTTTACTGACATCGGTTGGAGCAAGAAAAAAGATCCCCAATACGGTACTTATCTTTTTTTGAAGACTTCACTTCTGAAACTCGAAAATGAAAATTTCAGGAGTCGGCTGACTGGCACTTGCGAACTACTTCTGCATCGCATGGCAAGAAAGACTGATGTAATGGTGTTGGCTGCATGTTTTATACCCCTGATGACCTGACATCAAGGAAGAAGAGACAGCACCTGATACAGGAATCCAAGTCTCTGGTATTCAGGCCAGCTGAGGGTTACCTGCAAGCAGATAACCCAAATGTGATGACTGCAACAGTAAAACACGAAGAACATCATTACTAGGGAATACTGGTCGTCAAGGGGAAAGGCTCAATGTCAGAGCAGTAATTATGGACTAAGGCAGTGGGGTATGTAAATGAGGGGAAAATTACTGAATCACAAAATATTCTAAGTCCATACACTGCACCTAATCATGTAGGTGCTAGAACAGGATAGTGTAGGCAGGAGGAGCAGCTAACATGAAAAGGGTGTGTGTCATGCTTGCTGTAAGCACAGTGGAGCTCCATTGCATGTGTTTGTGCTTAGCTAAGTACTAAGCAAGGGTGTGTGTCTGAGGCTGTAATGTCTTGCACCATGAAATGAAGACCAAGTTTGCATCCAGGGGAGGGCCATTTCTGGTAAAATGTGTTTACCTTAGCTAAACTGGTGTGTGCAGTGTGCAGTGAGACCTAAAAAAAAATGGAAATAGCAGCACTGTTTACATTCAGGCAGCAGGTTTGTGTGCTGTGCCTCGGGGCCTAAAAGGAGCGGAAATGGGAAGGAGGAAAAGAAAAAAAGGGAATAGCAAAATACAGCCACTCAAATACAAGTAAAATAACTGGCAGGTGGAATGTCTCAAAATCAGCCAATCACACAGGCAGCATCTGCAGCACACCACTATAAACTATGCAAACACATTCCAGTCTGTTTTTCCCCACAAACTCTGCATCATAGGTGTACACATATGAGGGAATTTTAACTGACAAAACTATAGCAAAAAAATGTTAGGGGCTGTTGTCGCTTTGATCTATCAGTATGTACAAGAGCCTGAGGGTGCTGTGGAGGACAATGCTGACAACAAACTCAGATTGAGGAGGAGAAGAGTGTTCTGACCCAGGGTAACCTACCAGGGGCTACTTGATCTGGAGATAGTAGAGTACTACAGGGTGGACAGGGACATACTTCAGCAACTCATTGAGCTGTGCCAGCCTCATCTCAGATCCAGAACCAACACAGGGGACTCTATCCCGGTGGATATCAAGGTATGTGTTGCCTTAAGAATGCTAGCTACAGGTACTTTCCAAAGACCAACTGGGGATATCGTGGGGATCTCACAGGCATCTGCATCCAGGATACTCCACTAGTTCCTGGATGCCATGTGACCCCATGCCACTGACCACATTTACTTCCCCAGCACGCGTGAGGAGAGGACCAGCAATATGCATCTCTTCCACCAAGTAGCAGAATACCTGGAAGTACTGGGTGCCATACACTGCACACATATCCACATCAAAGCACCACCCAGTGACAAGGGTAGGGTCTACCTTAACTGCAAGGGGATCCACTCCAACTGCCAGGTCATGTGCAATGCCCAGGGCATTATCATGAATGTGTGTGTTGGCAGCTCTGGAAGCTATCACGACTCCCACATCTGGCATTTTTCACAGCTGTACCAGGCATTTGCCAGTGGAGACATCTCATATAGCCACCTCGTGGGGGATGCTGGCTATGCACTGGAGCCATAGATGATGACACCCATCATAAATGCACACACACCTACACAGGAATGCCATAATGAGACACACGCACAAACCAGGATCATTATAGATCATATGTTTGCGATGCTCAAGTCACATTTCATCTGCCTTGACATATCCGGTGGAGCCTTGCAGTACTCTCTAGCCACATGTGCACACATGCTCATAGTGTGTGCCATGCTACACAATATGATCCCGTGGAAACAGCTGCAGCAGGAACAAAACGGGGAAGGGCCACACAGCCCCCCACCATTGCCAAGGTATCCACAAGCACAGAGGGACTCTGAGGAGGAACATCCTGAGCCTGCCCCTGTAGGTAGATGGAGGCATTCCTGTATGCCCTGTCCCAGGCAAACAGGCAACACATAGCACATACACTGACACTGTAGGGCCTGAGGTACTGATATCTATCTCTGACTCGCACACACAGTAAAATGGATACCAGACATCACACCACCTATAACTTACCATGTATAGGCAGTGTACTGCATGCATCTGACATAGTCAGCCCTCAAGCACTGTCCTCACAACTGCCTCAGGCACAAGGTAAGTCAGTCTTCTTAACAATAAATGAAAGGAGTAGAATGTTCTGATAGCATATCTATGGTATTGATGCAAGCATGCAAGGGAATAGGGTGGCTTACTGGGATAGCAGTAGACAACTGACAGCTATGTGGGACAGCAGGAAGTGTATGCCCCGTACTGGCTTGCCCACACTATGCAGTACCACCCTAGTTGACAAATACCACCGCAGTATATGTGGTGAGCGAAATAACTGGGCGGTCATAAGTCACATGCATGGATGTCAAACTGGGGGTCCCATACTCACCCCCAGCCTCACCCAGCAGATCAGATGTAGAAACCATACAGAAATATTTGCCAAAGGCTCCCACATGGCAACATCAATGGAATTCCCACCTACAGACTTACACAGTGATATCACATCAGGTCTGGCAGTGGCAGTATGGCTCTGAAGGATAAGAAGTCTGAAACTAAAAATGTGTATGCTAGAACAATCTGACCTGTAGTTGATATTGTTATGCCTGTAGTCTCAAAGACAGGGTACAACACTATGCTAAATGAGACGAAAATGTTAAGCAAATATCAGCACAGTCTGTGCAAATGTGTATTATGTATGTGTGTGTCCCCCCCAATGTAGTCACATACAAATGCAATAACATGTCCCTAGCCTTAAGCAGCATCCAGCTGTCAACTAAAGTGATGCCTCAACATGAATAGAAGCACCCAATCAACTTAATGGTGCCATCCCAGGGGTGTCCACTGCCTGGCAGCCTGCAAACATATGATCATCAGAATGCACTACCTTGCTACAGATGGCCTGCATCTTTCACACCTGGCCTACAGGCCTCTGGAAAATGCCCATGACTCACCCACAGTGCCCTGTTAGGGAGTGACATGGGTTCTATAACACTAACATAACACAGTCAACAAAATGCAAAGAAAGTCAATGCTGCTAACTGCTAGGAGCAAACCTGCCAGCCTCAGAGGGTCACAAATCTGGACAAAGCCATGAATAATTGGGTGATAAAAGGACCAAAGAGGGCACATATGAAATACTGCTCTAATAATGTTATAAAGTTGATGGAATGATTGTATTAGCATGAAATGTCTGAAGGGTATGAAGTCTGAAACTGCAACCTCAACTGTCAGTAATATCTGACTTCAACCCTGAGTGACTTGCAAAACACTTTTCCTTGAAAACCACACTCATTTGCGTAACAAACCAGATATATGAGTCATGAATCTGGGCATTCTGTGATACTCTGTACAGTTGACAGGCAGGGCTAGGAGTCTAAACATGGGAATGCACTCATGGTAGGCAGTCCTAACCCTGGCTGTTAATGAAATATCTGCACCCAGAGAACCCTGGCCCACAGCCATGGGGAATAACACACCCTTCCCTGATCACTCATCCTATGCAACATCCTAAACCCAAAATGTGGCCAGCCAAGCCAAATGAGGTGGGCCATACATATATGAGAGAGAGAGACACACACACACCTCCAGCCTGGTCAAACAGTCTGACATGCACAAGACCCTCCAAGTGCCATCAACCTCTGAGAAAACTCCTATGCAAAGTACTGGTAGCTATAGGCTAACATATCTGACCAGGACTCCCCCCCCCAACATATCGTATCCCCTACAAATCTATCTGGAGTCTGCCTGTCACCCTGATCCTGCCTGACTTACATTACACAACTGTGGACTGGAAATCAGACCATGCCAGAACAGAAATGAACAGTGATTCCACCATTGTAAAATACCACCAAGGTGTTTGACTGTTTCCATAGCTCCAGCAGTCAATTGGCTGTAGGCAGACCTCTTAACAGGCTGGATTGTGCAAGAATGCCTAGCATTTGGCCCATAATATTAGTGTGTGCATCATCCATCCTGTATTCCTCTGGTACATCACTGTGATGATCTCAGGAGGTATGTCACGAGATACTGAGACAATACATGACACTGTCAAATGTCATATATCTGATGTCTGCTAAAACAAACCCTGTAACCATAGCAACCCATACATTACTAAGAGAAATAGTCACAATCAGTGTATGACCCATTGTCTCCCCATTTTGATAGGCTATCTCTAGATATCCTGCACCATCAGGTTTAGAGGTATGGCTGTAGCACAAAACAAACTGGACTGGAGTACAACAATCCCTGGAATGGAGTCCCACATTTACTATAGAAGGTCACACTGGCATTGTCATACACTTGGAGAATTGTCAGTAAGATCTAGGAATTAACAGGCCTTTCCCACTCAGTGCACTTCCCATTGCCCTACTTTAGCAGTACTGAAGATGCCTGTCACCAGAGAAGTCCCTTTCATCAGACCTCACCTCTCTAAGCTCTGTGATGCATGTGATAAATGCCGAACATTAATACAACTAACTAGTCAGGTAGAAGTTCTAATCTCAGTCCTGGCAAGTGTGTGTGTGTGTTTATAAGTTAAAGATTTTAGGTCCATACATACACAGTAGACTTCCCTTTGCACAACTTTAGCAGTCCTGCAGATATCAGTCACATTAGAAGTCCCTTTCATCAAGCCTCATCCCTATATGCTCTGTAGTGCATGCGATAACTGTGTAACACTATAGTGCAAACAACTAGTTAGGTAGGAGTTCTAATGAAAGTTAAATATTTTGGGTCCATTCATACCCAGTACACTTTCCATTGCCCTACTTTAGCAGTCATGCAGATAACAGTCACCTTAGAAGTCCCTTTCCTCAAGCCTCAGCTCTATAAGTTCTGTGGTGTCTGTGATAACTGCGAAACACTATAGCACAAATGACTAGTTAGGTGGGAGTTTTAATCCCTGTCCTGGCAAATGTAAAAGCGTGTGCATGTGTGTTTGTAAGTTAAAGACTTTGGGTCCATTTATACTAAGTACATGTCACATTGCCCTACTTTAGCAGTCCTGCAGATAACAATCACCTTAGAAGTCCCTTTCCTCAAGCCTCAGCCATATAAGCTCTGTGGCATGTACGATAACTGCAAAACACTATAGTACAAATACCTCAAGAGGTAGGAGTTCTAATCCCAATCCTGGAAAATATAAAAGTGTGTGTGTGTTTGTAAATTAAAGATTGTGGGTCCATTCATACCCAGTACACTTCCCTTTGCCCTACTTTAGTAGTCCTGCAGATATCAGTCACCTTAGAAGTCCCTTTCCTCTGGCCTCACCCCTATAAGCTCTATGGTACACGTGATAACTGCGTAACACTATAGTACAAATAATTAGTTAGGTAGGAGTTCTAATCCTAGTCCCGGCAAATATAAAATGTGTGGGTGTTTGTAAGTTAAAGATTTTGGGTGCATTCATACCCAGTACATTTCCCATTGCCCTGCTTTAGCAGTCCTGCAGATAACAGTCACCTTAGAAGTCCCTTTCATTAGGCTTTAGCCCTATAAACTCTGTGGTGCATCTGCCAATTGTGTAACACTGTAGTACAAATAGCTAGTTAGGCAGGAGGCCTAATCCCTGTCCTAGCAAATGTAAAAGTGGTGTGTGTGCTTATGTGTTAAAGATTTAGGTCCATTCATACCCAGTACACTTCCTTCCTGCAGATATCAGTCAACTTGTATGGCTCAGGCTCTGGATTGCATTGCATAAGTGGAAATTCCTTAAGATTCCAAGAGCAGGATAAGTTATTTCTTACACTTATTTCACTGAACTGCACTTCTGAAATGCTTATAATTGTGCTATACAGTTGGTCTACATTTTGCACTGTTATAAAGCTTTTTTATTGCTTCACTGCATTTATGTACTGTTGTATACTGTTTTAACATTGCTTAAGTGTAAACTGCTGCTTTTTCATATTGAGAGTTGTATTTTCTGTTTGTGAGTGCTCTCTCTGAGCTTTTCTGTGCATCTTTGATAATTGTCTGTTTACAGTTAAAAGTATTCTCGAGTCCGCTCCTTGATCAGTTTAAAACTTTCATTTAGTAACTACAGCTAGGAACTCTAATAGTGTGCATTACTATATTTGCATTTTTTATTTAATTACTAAATTGTAAACTGCTTTTTCATACTGAGACTTGTATTTTCTCTTTGTGGGTGTTCTTTCTATGCTTTTAAAGTGAGGTTTCTGTATTTTGCTCAGGTGACATAATCTTGACAGAGGCCTGTTGTCTAAGCTGGTAGTTTTGTTTGAGTTTCCTGTGTTTCTGGCAGCCATTATCTGCTGATTGTTTTCATTATTATTGAGAGTAACAAGGCCTCCTGACCTTCTGTAGAACGAGTGATTGGGTAATAGCAGGGGCTGAGTAGTAATCTGATCTTCCAACTCTTCCATTCTTACTGCTATATAAACCCTGTGTCTTATAAAGGTTCTGCTTGTTTGGCTCAGGCTCTGGATTTCATTGCATAAGTGGAAATTCCTTAAGATTCCAAGAGCAGGATAAGTTATTTCTTACACTTATTTCACTGAACTGCACTTCAGAAACACTTATAATTGTGCTATACAGTTGATCTACATTTTGCACTGTTATAAAGCTTTTTTTATTGTTTCACTGCATTTATGTACTGTTTTATACTGTTTTAACATTACTTAAGTGTAAACTGCTGCTTTTTCATACTGAGAGTTGTATTTTGTGTTTGTGAGTGCTCTATCCGAACTTTTCTGTGCATTTATGATAATTGTCTGTTTACAGTTAAAAGCATTCTTGACTCTGCTCCTTGATTTATTTAAAACTTTCATTTAGTGGCTACAGCTAGGAACTGTAATAGTGTGCATTACTATATTTGCATTTTTTATTTAATTACTAAATTGTAAACTGCTTTTTCATACTGAGACTTGTATTTAAAGTGAGGTTTCTGTGTTCAGCTCAGGTGGCATAATCTTGATAGAGGCCTGTTGTCTAGATTGGTATTTTTTTTGAGTTTCCTGCATTTCTGGCAGCCATTTTCTGCTGATTGTCTTCATTATTATTGAGAGTAACAAGGACGCCTGACCTTCTGTAGTACGAGTGATTGGGTAATAGCAGGGGCTGAGTAGTAATCTGATCTTTCAACTCTTCCATTCTTACTGCTATATAAACCCTGTGTCTTATAAAGGTTCTGCTTGTATGGCTCAGGATCTGGATTGCATTGCATTGCATAAGTGGAAATTCCTTAAGATTCCAAGAGCAGGATAAGTTATTTCTTACACTTATTTCATTGAACTGCACTTTTGAAACACTTATAACTGTGCTATACAAGTTGATCTACATTTTGCACTGTTATAAACCTTTTTTTTATTGCTTCACTGCATTTATGTACTGTCTTATACTGTTTTAACATTACTTAAGTGTAGACTGCTGCTTTTTCATACTGAGAGTTGTATTTTCTGTTTGTGAGGGCTCTATCCCAGCTTTTCTGTGCATTTTTGATAATTGTCTGTTTACAGTTAAAAGCATTCTCGAGTCTGCTCCTTGATCTGTTTAAAACTTTCATTTAGTGGCTACAGCTAGGAACTGTAATTTCCCACCCACCCTCCTTAGTGTTGTGTGTTCTTATACTTGGTGGCTTTGCAGTTGCCCGACCATACTGTATATTTGATCTGTGACACTCCTCCCAGTCTAGTGTCATTAGTTCACTCAATCTAATAGAGAACATTTGTGAAGGCCAACCCACCCAGATTCTTAACGTTTAATTAACTTCTGTTCCAGCTTTCTCCATTTCCACTTTACTGGAAAAAAAATTCTAAGCTTTCTTCCCCCCTTTCCTGTGGCAGGTCTTGCCCAGATATGGATTTGCTGTGTCCAGGACTGTTTGTGAGCTCCTAAGTCCCCCACCCCACTTAACTGGGGTTAAACTATTCATGGTGCCATAAAGTCTGTTCTTCAAAATTTCCCTTGCAACTAGCCAGCTTTTTAGTTTTAGCACTCATCTGTTTCTTTGAGGTCAGCACTTGTTCAGAACTCATTGTAAGCACTAAATAAGTTACAAATTACTACACCACTCAGCTTTCCTCACTTATTTAGTACTTAATAAATAAGCACCTATTCAGGCATGTCTAAAGGTCAGCTCCCTGTGTTTTCTCCTGTCTACCTGATGAATCTGGGCATCTCGGGACAATGCAGCAATTGCCTCATGTACACAGACAACCCTCTCCTCCTACCACCCAACACTACGACCTGTGAGAGATGCACTTATATAGCCAAACTGGAAGCAAAGCTCTCTTCACCAAAGACTGGCCTAGACAGTCAAAAGGAGAAGGTAAACACTTGCACCGCACCACACTCATCACATAGTCCCTCAAAACCTACACCACCAAAACACACACACAGAAGCACAAAACACGCACCTACATTCACGGAAGCTCTCAGTACAAATCTGCCCAAACAACAGAGACCTTCAAAGCAGAAATGCAAGAAACCTCCACCCCCCCAACACAACCCAAATGACACATAGCCCACATACTCAGTGTGCCACTCAACTACTGCCCATAAGGCATAACGTACCCAAAACTCTAGTCATAGGTGACTCTATAGTCAGGCACACTGATGTTCCACTCACCAGGCTAAACAAGGAAAAAGTTAATGTCAGCTGCCTGTCAGGTGCCGGGATCCACCATATAATGCACACACTCAGGTCACTCCACAACAAGTACAAATATGACTCTGTCATTGTCCATGTTGGTGTGAATGACCTGAGACGTACCTCCCTGGACTACATGAAAAGAGACATGGAGGAGCTCTCCGATATTGTAGCCCAGGCAGGTATGACCCTAGCCCTGAGCAGCATCCTGCCATCACCCAGAATGATACCACAGTACAAGGAGAAAATGATTGACTTTAACAATTTGCTAAGCTTCTGGTGTCATTCTAAGGGAATCCAGTATCTGTCTGCCTGGGATGACATGATCGACAGACCATGCTGCTTTGCCAGAGATGGCCTGCAGCTGTCGCCATTTGGATTCCGGATACTGGCAAATGCTCTTGCCACCCCTATAGTGACATTTTTAGGTAAGGTTCAAATGACAAATTCACCACCGTAACAGGTACAAGCAAGCAAAATCTGAGGGTAATGCTACTCAGTGCTAGAAGTCTAAACCTCAAAATGCACTCACTCGAGGCACTCCTTAAAATGGAGAACATTGACATCTGTGCAATGAGCGAGACCTGGTTCAAAGCTCCAGAGGGCACCCCTACATTACCAGGCTATAATTCATACCACACCTTTCGGCCACCAAACCCGGACCGAAACACTAAAGGCGGAGGTGTGTCCATATTCATTAAGGATATCCACACCTCCAAGCTAGTTGCTCAGCATAATGCATCTGAGATTATCCTAGTTCAACTAACTCTGGGCAAAACTGCAATCCAGATTGTAGCTTGCTACAGACCCCCCACCATGCCCCAGGATTCACATTCCTCTTTTCTTGATACACTGGAAAATAATAAGGTATAACCCAACACTGTAATAATGGGTGATTTCAACTACCCTACTATTAACTGGGAAAACTACTCATGTACAAAGTCTTTTGCTCAATGTTTTCTGGAAATCATCAATTCCAACACCTTGGATCAACTTATCCACACCCCCACCAGGGGCAACAATATCCTAGACCTGGTCATCACCAACATGGGTGGCCGGTGTTCCACACCAGAGGTCAGCTCCTTGTTGGTCAGATCCAACCACAAGCTAATCACCCTAGACATCCACATCCCGCTCCCACCCCCCATTAGGGAAACAACCGTAAAAAAATTCTCCAAAGCCAACTTCACGCTTCTTAAGACAGAAGTGGCAAACATCATGACACCCATGCAGATGGACAATAGAGGCACAACTGCTGAATCCTACACAAATGCACTTTATGAGAAATTACACGAGTGCATAGATTGTGCTATCCCTAACAGAACCAAGATGCTATCCTCCAAAAAAAGGAAGCCAGTCTGGTGGTCTTCTGCCATAAACAAACTCTACAACAGAAGAAAGAAACTGTTGCAAAAAAATGTACAATTGGACGAACTCCCTGGTCAGCCTCAGTAAGAAGCTGAGATCCCTCATAAAATCCTCCAAAGCTAGTTATGAAAACAAAATTGCCACTGATTCTAAAGACAACCACAAAGCATTCTATAGCTATGTCAAGAATCTCAATGGCAACACTCAGATCTGCTCTGAGTTACAGCACAATGACACTAAATATAGAGAACCAACTGATATTGCCAACATCCTGGCAGATAGGTTCATTGCTAACTTTACCCCCTGGGTAAAGGGTGGAGGCTTAGTTATGATGAATTTGGATGATTATAACAGTAAAATGGTTGAACTGCTTTATAGTGAGGTTTACTTAGAGGTCTCACATAATGAAATGAATCTAGCATATCGTAACATTGATTTGGAATTGGAACAGCTGTTACTTAATGGGCAAATCACTTTAGAGACCTATGAATACTTATTGACTGAACATCCCAGAATTCCAACAATTTTTGGTGTACCAAAAATACATAAATCTATCCCCAATCCACCACTGCGACCAATTGTGGATGCTAAGGCCTCAAAAACTTTCTGTATTGCTAAATTTATTGATAGTAAGGTTAAAATGTTCTTGATAGTCGTACCTCAGTGATAAAAGACTCATGGGGCTTTCTCACAAAAATTGAACAAGGTATGTTTGATAAAAATCTTATTCTGGCTACTATTGACGTGTGTGACCTATTTTCAGTTATACCACACCAATTAGGCCTGGAGTGGTTCTATGACTATTTATGTGCTAATACTGTATCCAGTCATGAGACCATATTAACAATTCGGACATGTATGGAAATAGTATTGGAAAACAATTTCCTTACTTTTGAAGGGCACTTGCTCAAAGACAAGGAGTTGCAATGGGTGCGTGCTATGCTCCAGCTTTTGCAAACATTGTCCTAGCAATGGGAGGATTTGTTTGTTGTCAATTCAGAGGTCAGGACTTCATGGGTATTGTATGGGTGATACCTAGATGATATTGTCCTGTTCTGGAACGGTAGTGAAAATGACCTGAACAGGTTTTTCACTTATATTAATGGCACAACTAGTTTCCGCAGATTTACCATCAATAAAAAACTTGATTTTGTCAACTATTTGGATGTTACCATCAGGAAAGATTATATCAATAATTGTTTTACCTCCCAGTTATACAGGAAACCAACTTATTCAAATTCATTATTGCACTTTGCAAGTGCGCACCCATTGCACCAAAAGAAGGCCCTTGTAAAAGGTCAATATGTGAGATTGGCCTGAATGGTCTCTGATTTGGATGAGTTTAAGAAGGAATGCGAAATAATGAAAACCATGTTTCTAAGGAGAGGCTACCCTGAGACCTTTGCCACTGACATCTTTAATGAAGTTAAAAATAAGAGGATCAGTGGTTATTTTTCCTTTTTATAGCCTCACAGCAAGATGTTGTCGCGTTCAATTCTCAGCTAGAGCTTTTCTGTGTGGAGGCATGCGTGAATGGGCGTGCCTTCGTTGAAGGTTGTGCATCAGGGCTGGTAACTCGGCACGTAAAAATCCACTACCAAACATTAGCGGACCGGAGTTCCGCTGTGGCGACCCCTAACCGGGATAAGCCGAAAGACACAACATTACCCCAGGCTAATATTGGTAGTCAGGATAATAGCAGTAACAGACCTTTGGGTTTTGGACATGCACGTACCCTCACATATACATCTAATTTTTCTGACATCAGAAATATTATTTTTAAATATTGGAAAAAATTTTATGTAGATTTGGATGTGCAGGAAAAAGTTGGCACCAAACCCATTGTTGTTTATAAGAAGGATACTTCATTTAAAGGGCTTTTTAAAAGGAACAAATACAACTCAGGGCAGGGTGGCACTTTTAAATGTGGAAGATGCTCTCAATGTCCTTACATCATGGATACGACAAAAATTAAACTGAAAAAATGTTGGTTATATTACCACTTTGAAGAAAATGCATTGCTATAGTAAAGGGGTGGTCTACATAGCATTATGTAAACTTTGTGAAAGTTACTATGTGGGGAAAACCAAAAATGCACTTAGGTCAAGAATTTATCAGCACCTATATGATATTAAGCAGGATAATGAAAAAAATGCATTGTATAAACACATTTGTAGAAAGCCTAATCATTCTTTTAGATGTTTTATATTAGAACAGGCTGATTTGGGACCATGGGGTGGGACAGTGGATGATTTCCTGGAGTTTACTGAATTAAAGTGGCAAATTAAATTAGATGCATATCACCCCCCAGGATTGAATGATAGAATTTCTATGTCTTCTGTATTGAGATTGAAATCTATGTTTATGCTATAATATGGTGCAGAATTATGTCATTATATTATAATTTGTATTAAGAATATCTAGTGTTTTTCAGCTAGGTTGTTTATATCATTACATTGTTGTATGTTGTATAGCATCAATAGCCATTATATTGGAACTTTTAGGTGTATTCATTTATATATATATAGATATATATTTTCTTAGAAACACAGAGGAAGTGATGCTAGTCTTTCAGATGATTGGCTAGGAGTATTATTTAAACCAGATTTGTCAGCACTGTTTCATTCTGATGAAGTCATTTACCTGACAAAAGCGCTTAATTTTGCCCTTTTGAAGTGTTCTAAGTGTTCGTTTTCAGTAGTTTCATTTATAAAGTGTTATTTTATTACCTTTGAAGTTGTTTTTTTGTTCACAGCAGTTGCCTTCATTTTTTACTTGTCACCACAATAAACAGAACATGCTGGAGGGATAGATTCCTGTCCCAGAGACATCCCATACTCTGGAACAGACTACCTATCTATGTCAAACAGAGCTCCTCATTAGCACTCTTCAAGAAAAATCTTGATGATTGGATGGGAAATAGGAAATTCACCCCAGGGATCACTTCTGTGGTTCTGCTTGACAGGGGCACAGGAAAATAATTTTCTTGGGTGGCGAAAGCCAGGGTACCTTTTTGGCTAGGCTTGTACAGGCCCTAGGGCCAATAGCCTAATACCTACCTATGAACTTATAAGCCCCTTTCATTAGGTCTCAGCCCTATAAGCTCTGTGGCATGTGCGAAAACTGCGTAACTCTCTAGTACAAATGGCTAGTTAGGTAGGAGTCCTAATCCCAGTCCTAGCAAATGTGTGTGTGTATATGCATAGTTTAAAGAATTTTGTGCCCTCTCTCACCCAGTACATCACCCATTGCCATACTTTACAAGGGCTGGTGATGTCCCCACCTTAGAAGGACCTTTGGACAACCTTTACCCTCTAAGCTCCATGGCGTGTGTGATAAATGCGTAACAATGTAGTAGCAATAAATAGATAGGTAGGGGTTCTAATACAAGTCCTGGTAAGTGTGTCCATGTGTGTGTGTGTGTGTGTGTGTGTGTGTGTGCACTGTTGCCCACCAAGTACATGTTCCAGTGTCCACATTACAAGGCCCACAGTTGTCATCCACTGTAGAGGGACCTGTAGACACTCTGCAGCTCTATAAGCATTGTGCCACAACTATGTGACAGTATGGAATATATAAGATAGGTAGCCATATCACTCTCCACTCGGGAATCAAACACAAATACACTAAGGTAGGCAGCAACCCCTACATCAGTAGGTGGCCTTTCAAGTTGGCTCAAAGATAGAACCCACAGTGTGAAAGCAGTGGACTCCATCTCATACTGGTGAACAATCACAAGTTGAGTCCCACAGGTTGTGGAACTGGGTCCCCTCATGTTTGGCATCCACACCTCTTAGGACCAGCCTAATATGAAGGCGCCCTGGCTGACAATGTTTGCAGGTGAGTACAAGACAGGTGCTATTATTACCCCCCCCCCCACGTAAGGTTGACATCCTTCACAAAGGTCTCTCTGAGACCTATGACTGTAATCAGAACCCTGGACATAAGCATCTCTGGAAATTCCAGGCCAATAGAAGTTCTGCATAATACTATTCTTTGTACATTTTATGCCCATATGACTTGCAAAGGGAATATCATGGGTTATGGCTAGAAGCGCCAGACAGTATGCTTTAGGCACTACCAACTGTTGTACTCTCTCACATTCTAGCCCTCCCTCAGGGATCCCCTCTCTGTATAGTAACCCTTTATCAGAGTATACAGATTCCCCCTTTCCTTGAGAATCAGGTCCCACTCTAGCTACCTGCCTAAGGCCTTGCAATGTAGGGTCTGAGAGCTGAGCCTGTCTCAACTCTCTCCTTGTAACCCTTCCCAGCTCCCCTTCCTCAGGATGTGTGCCATCCTCTGACAGTGGTGCCTCACTGTCAGCCTGGGTACTACTACTCACCTCTACCTTTGCAGTCACTCTGTCCAAGGGTCCATCAGTACCCACAAGCAGCTGTGGCTCACCTTCAGTCTCACTGCTACAAAGTAGCTCACTCTCTGAAGTAATCACCTCACCAGTCCTGGCTGCAAGTATGCAGTCTGTCTGGGTCTCCCCCAGGCTACCTGACCCACAGGCTTGTCTCCAAGCCTGACTGCATATAACTGCATAAGCACATGGTACTGCCTCAATCAAATCCTTCCCTCTCAGGACAGCTGCAGGATGGTTGTTTAGTACCCCTGTTGTCTCAAACAACCTACTATTGGCATTTTGTCTTTCCCACTTACTGACTCCCTCACCTTTGGTTCCCCATCTTGCCTCCATGGACACCTGTATGCCACAT
The DNA here is from genome assembly GCF_019279795.1 of Protopterus annectens. NCBI lineage: Eukaryota > Metazoa > Chordata > Ceratodontiformes > Protopteridae > Protopterus > Protopterus annectens. Next base: position 1,334,719,774 of record NC_056731.1, on the reverse strand, counting down.
GGCCCCACTGGTTGGATTCAAAACATTTAACCCTAGCTCATGGACTTGTATCTGGACTAGGGGCTTCTCCTGCTATTGGCAGATTCTGTTGTGGCAGTCTGTGCTGCCCACCATGGGTTCCTTTAGACCCATGAGCAGTACTGGGGGTCCCCTTCCTGTGCAGGGCTGCACTGCTGGCCAGGTATAGGTCTCCTTTCTTCCCCAACTCATCTGAAGTAACACATTGTCTATCAGCAAACCAGATCCTCATGTTCTCAGGCAAAGTGCTAAGGGCTTATTCCCTCACCAAAAGGTCTGCCAGCCCTTCAAAAGTGGTGACCTGACATCCACTCACCCAGCTATGAAAATAAGTGTTCAGTTCAGCAACATATTCACACAGAACATACTAGAGGGACAGGTTCATATCCCAGAAACTGCCCATGCTGAGGGCATATTTTGTACATCTATGTCTGCCTACACCAACAGCAGCCAGTGAGTCCCCCTCCGACTCTTCACCTGCATGTGGCTAGGGTGACTTTCCAGTGGTGGCAAAGTGTTTGCTCCTAGACCTTGGTGTTCCTGCATGCAGCTGTGTTCACAGGATGATATTGTGTAGGATAGCACAGACTATGATAATTTCAACACAATTACTGGGACTGTACTGCAGAGCAACTCCCAATGTATCTAGACACTAAAACTGCGACTTCAGCAGCCAAAATAAATGCTCTATGATGTTTCTTATTTGGGTGTGTGCCTCATTAGAGAGTTCCAATGTGGGTGTGTGCACAATTCTGATGGGAGTCATCAGTCATGGTCTGACGGCATACCCTGCACCCCCATGTATCTCTCAACTGTCCAGATTTTCATAGAATGTTTAGGATTTTGCCTCATATTTTGGGTCTGTTCCTCATATAATGTATTGTTTTCTGGATTTTTGTGGCAACTCAATAAAGATTGAATTCACTAAATAATGACAGGCATTTCAGTTTCAGACTTCATATACTTCAGAAAATGTGTGATAACATAAGACCATTTATTCTAGCAACTTTCTAAGTTTATAAGAACAATATTTAAAACTTGTCCCTATTTTTGAGGCTTTCCCCCATTATTTTTGTCTTTGTCCTGATTTTTTGTACTGAGAGGTTGAGAGCTATGATCTCCCAGTAAATGGCCTTGTGTGATATCAGTCCTGGAAAGCCTGTGGAAGAGCTGTGAGTTGTCCCAGATATTGGAATAGTGGTAACTGCTGGGGCTGCCAGCACACACATTCAGGATGATTCACTTAGCATTACACATGACCTGGCAGTTAATGGAATGGAACCGCTTCTGTTAATATAGAGCTTTCCCTGTCCCCCAGGTGATTCTTTTATCTCAATGTGCATATAGTCTATGACACCCAAGACATCAGAAATTATGGGGCAGAAATCCTATATAGTTCTAACTTTGTCCTCTGGGGTATGAGAGAAATATATGTAGTTACTGGTATGCTGTAGCACAGCATTCAGGAATTCATGTAGGGTCATGGATACCAATGCTTGTGGTACTCGTGGCATGGTCCCTGTGGGTCTATGAATAGTTCCTGTAGCTAATGTTGTAAGTGCTACACATACATTAATGTCCACAGGTAGTGATTTCCCTTGGTTTGCCCTTGCTCTTAAGTGAGGATGGCAGAGGTTGCAAAGTTTCTGGAGTGAGTCTCTATATACCCTGTGGTGCACTATTTCCACCTCACGCAAACCATGAAAATTTAAAATACCCTTTACTCCTTGCCCGAGGTCTATCAGTAGCAGCAGCATAAACTTGGGCTTGTTGCACATACATATGCTGAAGAGCAACAGCAGCAGCAGCCCCTAATATATTCTTTCTGTTGCTGAATTCCAATAGGTTTCGCACTAGAAGGCAAAAGGCTGCAGTAAGTGTACATGATTGGTTTATAGCTTGTTGGATAGCTCCACCATCTTAGATTAGCTGATTAGCATACAGTTCAGTTGCTTATGCTGTAATTAACATGCCACTATGTTACAAATCAGTGTGCTACCATGTGAAAGTCATGGTGCAATGTACACACAGTTTTAGCAAGCCATGTAGGGTTTATTGAATCCAGCCTAAGTGTATAGACAACACAAGCATAACTCAGACACCTTCTTCCTCATTTTAAATTTTCCTACTGATTTTTTTTTTTTACAGCCTTACATATTGATGTGGGATTCATAAAGTTTACCACAAAAGTGTAGACTACATGTACACTTACCCCAGGATTCATTAAACGTTTTTTCCATGCAGGAAAAGTGTAGCTGCTCCTGCACGAAATATGGCTGCCGAGCAATTCAGGAAACAGCTGATCTGACATGCATGAGCCTGCCACCAGTGTTCCTGCACAGAAAGCCATGCAGAATGCTAATTACCTCATTTGCTGGTGAAAACCATGCAAATGAGGTGAATTAGTGATTCAGGAAGCAGGCAAGTATCCATGCAGAACAGTGCTAGTTGCAGAAATGTGTTCGGTTCGGTTACTAACAGAACACATTTCTGCAAATAGCAAAATGGAGGCATGACAGCTCAAGAAAAGCATATATTATAAACTTTAGGCATGCCAATGGCCAAATATATTGTCATTGACATGGGAAAGTGTTTCATTTAATAAAAAAATCAAAGTATTTTTTTTGGCCTTTCTCAGCTGTTTAAGCATAGGGCAGTGGCAAACAAATGGGATCATGACGAAAATACAAAAAAAATATTAAAATTAAATTTTAGGGAAAATCTGCATTTTGCCATTATAATCAGTGGCATGCAGAATCAAAAAGTGCAGTTGTGTACACTTACCATAAATGTAGATGTTAAGAGTGTATTCACTGTTGCAGTCATCACATTTGGGTTATCTGCCTGCAGGTAGGCCCTCAGCTGCCCTGAATATCAGAGTCTTGGATTTCTGCATTGGGTACTGTCTCTTCTTCCATGACATCAGGTCATCAGGGGTATAAAACATGCAGCCGACGCCATTACATCAGTTTACTTGCCCCAGATGTCAGGTGCCCCCACAATGAGAAGCAATTATATATTATTGCACACCTCCATCAAAAAGCAAATACACCAGAAAACTTAAATACACCAAAAAAGAAGGAAAGGTAGAGCTAAGAGAAATCAGGGGGCTGGAGGGAGGGTAACCAGGACTGCAACAGTGAATACACTCGAACATCTACTAAGTGTACACAACTGTACTATGTTCTTCGTGTTTCACTGTTGCAGTCATCACATTTGTGTTGATTCCAAAAGCTAAGGAAGGGAGGAAAAGTTAGAGAGCATTAGGGCCAGCTATTAAGCCCTGCAAGACTGCAGTGGCAAAACCAGCTCTGGGTTTAGAAAAAATAGGCATGTGGTAATGCTTGGTGAAGGTATGTACAGAGCTCTAGGTAGCAGCTTCTAGGATGTCCCTGGTAGGGACTCCTCTGAGAAAGGCTGTAGAGGTAGCTGCAGCCCTGGTAGAATGTGATCTTATCCCCTTGTGGGGTAGGTTTTCCATGGTGCTTGTAGCAGAAATTAATGCAATGGGCTATCCATTTAGAAATGGTTTGCTTTGAAATGGCCTTCCCCTCCGCCTTTGCAGCAAAGCCAGCTAGCAGCTGTTCAGATTTTCTGAGAGGCTTAGTCTTGTCCAAATAAAATCTAAGTTATCTGTGCACATCCAGAGAGTGCAGTATTTATTCTCCTTTGTTTTGTGGATAAGGGAAAAAAGAAGGCAAATGAATGGACTGATTTAGGGCCACACTAGATACCACCTTAGGCATGAAAGAAGGATTGGTCCTGAGGGAAGCCCTGTCTGCATGGAAGATAATGAAGGGCTCCACTGCCTTGAGGGCCTGTAATTCAGACATTCTTCTTGCTGAAGTGATGGCTAGAAGGAAGGCTATTTTCCAAAAAAGGAATTTCAACTCTGCAATTGCAGCTGGCTCAAACGGAGGGAGAGTGAGCTTTTCCAATACAAAGTTAAGGTCCCAGGCTGGAGTAGGGTCTCTCCTGGGTGGTCTTAAATTTTTGGCCCCTTTAAGGAATTGCTTTAGCAGAGGGTGAGAAAAGAGGGGTGGCTCAGTATTATAATGTGCTGAAATGGCAGAGGCATGAATTTTAATTGACGAGAAGGATAGACCCTTGTGGAGCATTTCTGTTAAGTACTGAAGAATATGAGGCAAGTTGGGCACTGTTGTGCCAATCCCCTGAGTTTGGCTCCAAGAACAGTATCTTTTCTACTTTTCAGCATAGGATTTTCTAGTACTAGGCCTCCTTGCCTCCAGAATGACATCTAGTACCTGCTTACTGAGGGATGCTGTTGGAGAGCTCAAGGAATTAGCCAGGCTGCAAGGTCCAGTGTTTGAAGCTGATGGTGCAGAATCTTGCCCGCCTGCTGGGACAGCAGAGAAGGGTTCTGAGTCAGGTGCCCTGGTTCCAGCACCATCATACTGCACAAGAGGGGGTAACAGTGCTGGCGTGGCCAGTCTGGTGCAATCAGTATTGTCCTTGGCTTGTCCTGTTTGATCTTTTGCAGAACCTTCGAGAGGAGAGGCAGGGGGGGAAGGCATGAACCAAGAGGCTTTCCCAGGTAAAGAACGGGGCATCCACTTTCCAAGCTTGACTGTGAGAAGTCCTTGTGCAGAATTTGTCCAGTTGGTAGTTCTGAGGGGAGCCAAACACCTCTGGAGTCCCCTATTTGTTCCTAAAGATGTTGAATATTTTTGGTTCCAATTTCCATTTGTGTGGGTCCATGAGATTTCTGCTTAGGTCGTCTGCCAGTGAATTTAGCTTGCCTGGCAGGAATTGAGCTTGAAGGTGCACTTGGTAGCTCAAGGCTGTGTTCCACAAAGCCATGGCTAGTCTGCAGAGAGGGTACAAGTGGGTTCCCCCCTGCTTGTTTATGTACCACATTACTGTGGTGTTGTCCGTCTTTACCAATAGTTGCCCTGGAAGAATTCAGTCTTTGAAGGCTGTCGGGGAATTCTGTACAGCTAACATTTCTTTTTGGTTGATATGCAGGTGCATCTGTCTTGGGTTCCATTTTCCCTGAATGCACTGCCCTGCCAAGTGAGCCCCCCATGCATAGTCTGATGCATCTGTTAGGGTTTGGGAGGCAAGGGGTAGAGTGAAAGGGAGCCCCTTGTTGTGGTAGCAAGCCTCTACCCACCAAAGAAACTCTGTCTTTATACAAGGAATGATAGGAATCAGTGATTCCAGGTCCTGAGAATGTTGACACCATAAGAAGCTTTTCAGATACTGTTGTAGTTTCCTCATATGCAGTCTTGAATATGGCATTAGTAGTATGCAAGAGGCCATGAACCCCAGGGCTTGCATAATTTTCCTTGCAGATAGCTGGGTCTTTGTGGTCAATAGTTTGAAGTAGGTTGTCAAACAAACTTGTTTCTCTGGAGTTAGGAAAGACATCTGGGAAGTTGTGTTCAAGCTTACTTCCAGGAATACAATCTGTTGGCAGGATACTAGGTGAGATTTATTTTTGTTTATGGTATACCCCAGTGACGTTAGAAGTTTCTTTACAAATGCCAGATGTTTTAATAGCAAGTCCTGGCTTTCTGCCTGAATCAGACAATCGTCCAAGTATGGGTATATTTAAATATTTCTCTGCCTGCAAAATGCAATGGCTGGAGCTAGACATTTTGTGAATACCTTGGGCGCAGTAGATAAGTCAAAGGGAAGTGCAGAGAACTGATAGTGCATGGATTCTGCCCTGAAGCATAGGTATTTCTTGCAAGATTCCCTTATTGGAATGTGCAGGTAAGCTTCCTTTAAGTCGAAGGTTGCCAACCAGGCATCTTTGCCTAGCATAGGAAGCAGCTGTTGAAGTGTTAGCATTTTGAATTTTGGGATTACCAGAAAGGTGTTTAGAATAGAAAGGTCCAGGATAGGATGCCAGGAGCTGTCTTTTCTGGGTACCAGGAAAAGTCTTGAATAAAAACCTTGTCCCATTTGTTCTGCTGGGACAGGTTGAATAGCTCTGATACTTAGAAGAGAGAGAGAGAACCTGCTGTTGGGCCTCCACCCACTGATTTTGAGGTAGGTCTGGCTAACCGTTTGGGGTTGGTAGTGTGTGGAAGTGGAATCTGTATCCTTGGGAAACTATATTCAGAATCCATTTGTCCTGGGTAATGAGTTCCCAGTTTCTTTGCATGCAGGGCGAGCTTTCCTCCTAATCAAGCAGGTAGTTGAGCAGGGCTTGAAAGGGTTAAGGTTAAGTCATTGTGCCATTTTTCCATAGGGTGGTGGCTTACTACTCCCTGCTTTGGAAGTGGGAGCCCCCCACTGCTTAGGCCTGTGCGTAGCCTGAGACTGTAACCTAGGTGGTCTGCTGTTCCTGGGTTTAGACTGAGAAGGCCTGGAAGAGACTGGAAAGGACCAATTCTTTGAAGGCCAATGCCTACTAAATCTAGGAGGCTGTACTTGTAGGAAATATTTAACAGTCTGCATATATTTAGCTTTTTCCTCCATCCTTTTGTGGATGATTTCTGCTTTGTTGCCAAACAGGCAGTCTTGGTTTAAGGTAGCATCCAGTAATTTAGCTTTAACATGATCTGGCAGGTTTTGCTCATTAAGCCAAGCATGCCTTCTAAGTACAGACCCAGTGACAGCAGCCTTGCAAGATGCTTCTAAAGAGTCAAAACCACATTGCAAAGTATGTTTATCAACTTGTTCTGCAGAATGCATTAAATCCTGTAATTCTATGTGTTCAGCAGAGTCAGGAAGCAATATCATTTTCTGTTTAAGCAGTCCCATAATATGCTGCTGCTACTTTAACATATGAAACTGGCAAGTTAAAGCCCTAATGGCCAAAGTAGCAGAAGTGTATACCTTCTTACCCTATCTGTCCAAGGCTCTAGAATCTTATCAGAAGGGGTAGGATTTTTGGCAGCATTAGCCTTAATGCCTTTTGGTCCTTGGGAAATGGTCTCTGGATCTGCAGTAGGATTCTTGAAGAGGAACTTGTGAGAGTCAGGTACTCTGTAATACCTGTCAGGTTTTCTGGGAGCTGGAGGTAAAGTGTCTGGGGAAAGGCTAGATTCCAAGAAAGCATCATCTACAATGTCCAGAACAGGAGGGATAGCTAAAGGCCTGTGTTGAGGAAGGAGTAAGAATTTCTTAAGCCTCTTTTTGAGTCAGAATAATCCTGGCTTTCCCAGCGGAAATGCTCCCTAAGAGAGTGCAAGGTTTCACCAAAAGAAAAATCTTCTGGAGGGGAAGCAGAGGGAATGGAATCCTCTGCATCAGAATCCTCATAGGTTGATAAGGGCAAATCCTGGTAATCAGAAGGAACAGAAATATCAGATTCCTGATCAGAAGGAAATTCAGTTCTAGGTCTCTTAGAGGGGGGAAGGCTGGCTTCCCCTAATTAAGGTAATAAGGTCTTCAGCCATTCTAAGCATTTGTTTTTTAGGCATATGGGCCTCAGCATGTGGTTTGGATGTCAGTTTTCTAGGCGTGGTGCAAGTTTTAGGCCTGAATGAAGAAGAAGGCATTGGCTTAAAATGCAAGTCTGTAGGCTTGAATACACCCTCAGAAGCCAGTGCCTGCACAGCATCTCTGGACCCATCCAAAGTAGAGACATCCGCAGGTTCCATAGTCGAAGAAGCATCTTGCAGCATACTGGACTCCGAATGGTCTCAGTAGAGGTCTGCGAATCTGAAGTAGCAGGTATCACGGGTTGCGAAAGCACCTCACTGAGCACCGGTGGACTGGTGACTAGCGTAACAGAAGAGTCGTCGGCAGTTTTGGACCTATGCGGTCTGTCTCTGTTTTTATCCTTACGTTTTTTCGGAAGATCAGTAGTCGGATGGCTTAATGAAGCCATTTCAGAGTGCAGACGCAGAGTACCAAAATAATTTGCTGCAAAGATAGCCCGACAATGAATAGTTCAGGGGTTGAACAAGACACAGAACTGACAGCGAGGGACGTTGTGGTCTGGGCCTAAGCAGGGAATGCATTATGAATGAAAATCTTTATGAGGTATTTGCTTTCCACAGGTAAGACAATTGTTAACTTTTACTGACATCGGTTGGAACAAGAAAAAATATCCCCAATACGGTACTTATCTTTTTTTGAAGACTTCAGTTCTGAAACTCGAAAATTAAAATTTCAGGAGTCAGCTGACTGGCACTTGCAAACTGCTTCTGCACCGCATGGCAAGAAAGACTAATGTAATGGCATCGACTGCATGTTTTATACCCCTGACAACCTGACATCATGGAAGAAGAGACAGCACCCGACACAGAATCCAAGACTCTGGTATTCAGGCCAGCTGAGGGCTACCTGAAGGCAGATAACCCAAATGTGATGATTGCAACAGTGAAACATGAAGAACATCATTACTAAGGAATACTGGTCGTCAAGGGGAAAGGCTCAATGTCAGAGCAGTAACTATGGACTAAGGCAGTGGGGTATGTAAATAAGGGGAAAATTACTGAATCACAAAATATTGTAAGTCCACACACTGCACCTAATCGTGTAGGTGCTAGAGCAGATAGTGTAGGCAGGAGGAGCAGCTAACATGAAAAGGGTGTGTGTCATGCTTGCTGTAAGCACAGTGGAGCTCCATTGCCCATGTTTGTGCTGAGCTAAGTACAGCTACGCAAGGGTGTGTTGTCTAAGGCTGCAATGTCTTGCACCATGAAATGAAGACCGAGTTCGCATCCAGGGGAGGGCCATTTCTGGTAAAATGTGTTTACCTTAGCTAAACTGGTGTGTGCAGTGTGCAGTGGGACTTAAAAAAAATGGAAATAGCAGCACTGTTTATTCATTCAGGCAGTGGGTTTGTGTGCTGTGCCTCGGGGCTTAAAAGGGGAAGAAATGGGAAGGGGGAAAAGAAAAAAAGGGAATAGCAAAATACAGCCACTCAAATACAAGTAAAATAGCTGGCAGGTGGAATGTCTCAAAATCATCCTATCACACAGGCAGCATCTGCAGCACACCACTATAAACTATGCACACACCTTCCAGTCTGTTTTGTCCCACAAACTCTGCATGATAGGGAATTTTAACTGACAAAACTATAGCAAAAAAATGTCAGGGGCTGTTGTCGCTTTGATCTATCAGTATGTGCAAGAGGCTGAGGGCACTGAGGAGGATAATGCTGACAACCAACTCAGATCGAGGAGGAGAAGAGTGTTCTGACCCAGGGTAACCTACCAGGGGCTACATGATCTGGAGATAGTAGAGTGATACAGGGTGGACAGGGACATACTTCAGCAACTCACTGAGCTGTGCCGGCCTCATCTCAGACCCAGAACCAACACAGGGGACCCTATCCCAGTGGCTATCAAAGTATGTGAAGCCTTAAGAATCAGGTACTTTCTAAAGACCAACTGGGGATATCATGGGGATCTCACAGGCATCTGCATCCAGGATACTCCACCAGTTCCTGGATGCCATGTGAACACATGCCACTGAGCACATTTACTTCCCCAGCACCCATGTGGAGAGGACCAGCAATATGCATCTCTTCCACCATGTATCAGAATACCCGGAGGTACCGGGTGCCATACACTGCACACAAATCCACATCAAAGCACCACCCAGTGACAAGGGTAGGGTCTACGTTAACTGCAAGGGGTTCCACTCCAACTGCCAGGTTGTGTGCGATGCCCAGGGCATTATCATGAATGTGTGTGCTGGCAGCCCTGGAAGCTATCACGACTCCCACATCTGGCATTTGTCACAGCTGTACCATGCATTTGCCAGTGGGGACATCTCATATGGCCATCTCGTGGGGGATGTTGACTATGCACTGGAGCCATAGATGATGACACCAATCATAAATGCACACACACCCACACAAGAATGCCATAATGAGGCACACACACAAACCAGGATTATTATAGATCATGTATTTGGGATGCTCAAGTCACATTTCATCTGCCTTGACATATCCGGTGGAGCCTTGCAGTACTCTCTAGCCACATGTGCACACATGCTCATAGTGTGTGCCATGCTACACAATATGATCCCGTGGAAACAGCTGCAGCAGGAACAAAATGGGGAAGGGCCACACAGCCCCCAAACATTGCCAGGGTATCCACAAGCACAGAGGGACTCTGAGGAGGAACATCCGGAGCCTGCCCCTGTAGGCAGACAGAGGCACTCCTGTATGCCATGTCCTTGGCAAACCGGCAACACACAGCACATACACTGACACTGTAGGGCCTGAGGGATTGATATCTATCTCTGATTCGCACACACAGTAAAATGGATACCAGACATCACACCATCTATAACTTACCATGTATAGGCAGTGTACTCCGTGCATCCATCATAGTCAGCCCTCAAGCACTGTCCTCACAACTGCCTCAGGCACAAGGTATGTCAGTCTTCTTAACAATAAATGAATGGAGTAGAATGTTCTGATAACATATCTATGGTATTGATGCAAGCATGCAAGGGAATAGGGTGACTTACTGGGATAGCAGTAGACAACTGACAGCTATGTGGGACAGCAGGAAATGTATGCCCAGTACTGGCTTGCCCACACTATGCAGTACCACCCTAGTTGACAAATACCACTGCAGTATATGTGGTGAGCCAAATAACTGGTCGGTCATAAGTCACATGCATGGATGTCAAAGTGGGGGTCCCATACTCACCCCCAGCCTCACCCAGCAGATCAGATGTATAAAATCATACAGAAATATGTGGCAAAGCCCCCCACATGGCAACATCAATGAAATTCCCACCTACAGACTTACACAGTGATATAACATGAGGCCTGGTGGTGGCAGCATGGCTCTGAAAGATAAGAAGTCTGAAACTAAAAATATGTATGCTAGAACAATATGACCTGTGGTTGATACTGTTATGCCTGTAGTCTCAAAGATAGAGCACAACACTATGCTAAATGGGACGAAAATGTTAAGCAAATATCAGCACAGTCTGTGCAAATGTGTATTATGTACAGGTGTGCCCCCCCCCGATGTAGTCACATATAGATGCAATAACATGTCCTTAGCCTTAAGCAGCATCCAGCTGTCTACTAGAGTGATGCTTTAACATGAACAGAAAGCAATTGTCAGTAACACCCAATCAACTTAATGGTGCCATTCCAGGGGTGTCCACTGCCTGTCAGCCTGCAAACATATGATCATCGGAATGCACTGCCTTTCTACAGATGGCCTGCATCTTTCACACATGGCCTACAGGCTTCTGGCAAATGCCCATGACTCACCCACAGTGCCCTGTTAGGGAGTGAAATGAGGTCCATAACACAACATAACACAGTCAATAAAATGCAAAGAAAGTCCATGCTGCTAACTGCTAGGAGCAAACCTGCCAGCCTCAGAGGGCCACAAATCTGGGCAAAGCCATGAATAATGGGGTGATAAAAGGTCCAAAGAGGACACATATGAAATACTGCTCTAATAATGTTAGAAAGTTGATGGAATGATTGTATTAGCATGGAATGTCTGAAGGGTATGAAGTCTGAAACTGCAGCATTGTCAGTAATATCTTACTTCAACCCTGAGTGACTTGCAAAACACTTTTCTGTGAAAACCACACTTATTTGGGTAACAAACTAGATATATGAGTCATGAATCTGGACATTCTGTGATACTCTGTACAGTCGACAGGCAGGGCTATGAGTCTAAACATGGGAATGCACTCACTGCAGGCAGTCCTAACCCTGGCTGTTGGTGAAATATCTGCACCCACAGAACCCTGGCCCACAGCCATGGGGAGTAACACACCCTTCCCTGATCACTCATCCTATGCAACATCCTAACCCCAAAATGTGGCCAGCCAAGCCACATGAGGTGGGCCATACATATATGAGACAGACACACACACACCTCCAGCCTGGCCAAATAGTCTGACATGCACAAGACCCTCTAAGTGCTGTCAACCTTTGAGAAGACCCCAATGCAAAGTATTGGTAGCTACAGGCCAACATATCTGACCCAGGACCACCCCCCCCCACACACATATCATATCCCCTACAAATCTATCTGGAGTCTGCCTGTCACCCTAATCCTGCCTGACTTATATTACCCAACTGTGGACTGGAAATCAGACCATGCCAGAATAGAAATGCACAGAGATTCCACCATTGCAAAATATCACCAAGGTGCTCAACTGTTTCCATAGCTCCAGCAGTCAATTGGTTGTAGGCAGACCTCTTAGGCTGGATTGTGCAAGAATGCCTAGCATTTGGCCCATAATATTGGTGTGTGCATCATCCATCCTGTATTCCTCTGGTACATCCTTGTGATGATCTGAGGAGATATATCATGAGGTACTTAGACAATACATGACACTGTCAAATGTCATATATCAGATGTCTGCTAAAACAAACCCTGTAACCATAGCAACCCATACTTTACTAAGAGAAATAGTTACAATCAGTGTATGACCCAATGTCTCCCCATTTGGATGGGCTATCTCCAGATATCCTGCACCAACAGGTTGAGAGGAATGGCTGTAGCACAAAACAAACTGGACTGGAGTACAACAATCCCTGGAATTGTGTCCCGCATTTACTATAGAAGGTCACACTGGCATGCTCATACACTTGGAGAATTGTCAGTAGGATCTAGGAATTAACCAGCCTTTCCCACTTAGTGCACTTCTCATTGCCCTACTTTAACAGTACTGAAGATGTCTGTCACCATAGAAGTCCCTTTCATCAGGCCTCACCCCTCTAAGCTCTGTGATGCATGCGATAAATGCCTAACACTAATACAACTAACAAGTCAGGTAGGAGTTCTAATCTCAGTCTTGGCAAGTGTGTGCGTGTTTATAAGTTAAAGATTTTGGGTCCATTCATACCAAGTACACTTTTCATTGCCCTACTTTAGCAGTCATGCAGATAACAGTCACCTTAGAAGTCCCTTTCCTCAAGCCTCAGCTCTATAAGCTCTGTGGTGTGTGTGATAACTGCAAAACACTATAGCACAAATGACTAGTTAGGTGGGAGTTTTAATCCCTGCATGCGTGTTTATAAGTTAAAGACTTTGGGTCCATTCATACCCAGTACATGTCCCATTGCCCTACTTTAGCAGTCCTGCAGATAACAATAACCTTAGAAGTCCCTTTCCTCAAGCCTCAGCCCTATAAGCTCTGTGGCATGTGCGATAGCTGCAAAACACTATAGTACAAATACCTAGAGAGGTAGGAGTTCTAATCCCAGTCCTGGCAAATGTAAAAGTGTGTGTGTGTTTGTAAATTAAAGATTTTGGGTCCATTCATACCCAGTACACTTCCCTTTGACCTTCTTTAGCAGTCCTGCAGATATCAGTCACCTTAGAAGTCTCTTTCCTCAGGCCTCACCCCTATAAGTTCTATGGTACATGTGATAACTGTGTAACACTATAGTACAAATAACTAGTTAGGTAGGAGTTCTAATCCCAGTCCCGGCAAATATAAAATGTGTGGGTGTTTGTAAGTTAAAGATTTTGGGTCCATTGGTACCCAGTACATTTCCCATTGCCCTGCTTTAGCAGTCCTGCAGATAACAGTCATCTTAGAAGTCCCTTTCATCAGGTTTTAGCCCTATAAACTCTGTGGTGCATCTGCTAATTGTGTAACACTGTAGTACAAATAGCTAATTAGGAGGGAGTTCTAATCCCTATCCTAACAAATGTAAAAGTGTGTGTGTGCTTATGTGTTAAAGATTTGGGTCCATTCATACCCAGTACACTTCCTTCCTGCAGATATCAGTCAACTTATAAGTCCCTTACATTATGTCTCAGCCCTATAAGCTCTGTGGCATGTGCAAAATCTGCGTAACATTCTAGTACAAATGACTAGTTAGGTAGGAGTTCTAATCCCAGTCCTGGCAAATGTGTGTGTATACGTGTGTATATGCTTAGTTTAAAGAATTTTGTGCCCTCTCTCTCATTGCCATACTTTACAAGGGCTGGTGATGTCCCCCACCTTATAAGTACCTTTGGACAGCCTTCACCCTATAAGCTCCATGGCATGTGTGATAAATGCGTAACAATGTAGTAGCAATAAATAGATAGATAGGTAGGGGTTATAATACAAGTCCTGGTAAGTGTGTCCATGTGTGTGTGTCCGTGTGTGTGTGTGTGTACTGTTGCCCACCCAGTACATGTTCTAGTGTCCACATTACAAGGCCCACAGTTGTCATCCATTGTAGAGGGACCTGTAGACACTCTGTAGCTCTATAAGCATTGTGCCACAACTATGTGACAGTATGGAATAGATAAGATAGGTAGCCATATCACTCTCCACTCGGGAATCAAACACAAATACACTCCGGTAGGCAGCAACCCCTACATCAGTAGGTGGCCTTTCAAGCTAGCTCAAAGATAGAACCCACAGTGTGAAAGCAGTGGACTCCATCTCAGACTGCTGAACAATCACAAGTGGAGTCCCACAGGTTGTGGAACTGGGTTCCCTCATGTTTGGCATCCACACCTCTTAGGACCAGCCCAATGCGAAGGTGCCCTGGCTGACAATGTTTGCAGATGAGTACAAGATGGGTGCTATTATTACCCCCCAGGTGAGGTTGACATCCTTCTCAAAGGCCCCTCTGAGACCTATGACTGTTGTCAGAATCCTGGACATAAGCTCAATGCCAGATGATGTGCTGCCATCCCCTGTGGGTATGATATGGTTTCCATAAAGTAATACATTGATGGTAGTCCACTAAACACTGATGTTGGTATATGGGAACTGGGAACACAGGTCCTGTACTCTCCCCTCAGTAGGCCAATCAATGTGTAATATGACCCATTTGCTATGTACCCCACTGGACACCTGCAACAATGGGAGAGGCTGTTAATGTATCTCACAAAGAGGATCTTTGGTATTACACACTTGCCTCATACGGACAGACTCCAACAACTCCAATAAATTTCTGTCTCATATTGGCTACTTAGGTGCAATCTCTACCTGACATTCAGAGTCATGTCTGACCCAACCCTGTCAGGAATGCTACATCTGTAGAAACCAATCTGTCCAGACAACATGCCCCAGATACCTCCACCCCAGCCTTACAATCAACAGGACATGCTGGGGGAAAAGGTTCACAACCCAGAGACTGGCCATGCTATGGAATAGATATCACATACATGCCAAGCAGAGCACATCACTGGCCTTCTTCAAGAGAAATCAGGAGGAGGGGCTGGGGAATAGAATACTCACCTGGGGATTACACCAGTGACTGTATGCAGTAGACACACTGGGGAGTATCGTCAAGTGGCATGATGCCAGTGTATTCCATTGGGCTGGCCTTGTAAAGCCTCCATGGCCATTTGCCACATACAAACTTATGAATCTCAATACTGTCAAATGTGTGTATGTGCAATAGTGCATATAAAAGTGTTTGAGAGTGTGTAAACATGCAGGTGAAAGTACTTGGTGGCCCATCTCACCCAGTACAACTACCTTTGCCATACAAATGCTGCAGCTGTTACTCACTATATAGGTACCTTAGGACACTCCCCAACCTATAAGCTCTGTGGTGTGTGCGGTAACTGCATAACACTAATACCAATAACTACATAACTAGGGGTTCTAATATGAGTCCTGGCAAGCTTGTGTGTGTGTGTGTGTGTGTGTGTGTGTGTGCACACACACGTGTGTGTATATGTGTAGGTTACAGTATTTTGTGGCCTCTCTCACCCAGTACATCACCTATTATCATAATTTGATAGGCCTGGTGATGTCCTTCACCTTAGAAGTACCTTTGGACAAGTGTCACCCCATAACCTCTGTGGCACGTGCGATAAATGTGTAACAATGTAATAATAAATAGATAAGCAGGGGTTCTAATCTCGGTCCTGGCAAATGTGCATGAGAGAAGAGTATCTTGTGTGTTTGTGTGAGAACGACATCCATTGGTTGGGGGTGGTTTCATATTTTGTGCCATGGTACTCACAGTACACATTCCTAGGTCTACTGTATGAGGTCCGCTGTTCACATCAACTGTAGTGGTATCTGTAGACACTCTTCAGCCCTATAAGCCCTGGGCAACAGTATGTAATAGTATGGTACAAATAACAAGATAGGTCGGTTTGCTAATGTCAGTACTGACAAGTGTGTGTGTGTGTGCGCGCACGCGCATAAAGTAGTGGTTGTGAGTTTGTAGACTTGTATGAAACACTATTATGAGTACTCCCACACCCAGTACAGCCACCATTGCCATACCCCACAAGGCCATGTGATGTTATTCACCTTACAGGTACCTTGTAACACTCACACTAGTAGTCCTGTGCCACCTGCAATAACTGCATAATAGTGTGGTACCACAACTTGATGGGTAGGGGTTCCAAACAACACTGGCAACTGTGAGCCTGTGCATGCATGGGTGTGTGCATGAGCATGAACAGTATTCACTGTGTGCTTGGTCGACACAATATCCTTTGGGGTTGAGGGCATTAGCAATCTGAGGTGTGTTTCACCCACCACACTTACCATTGTACACTCTACTAGAGCTGATGTCAACCACCATAGACTTGGATACAACCCCTCAGCCCTATAAGCTGTGAGGCACAAGCAAGAACTGTTACACAGACCTGGGAAATGTGTGCAGATACAGCTGTACCTCAGCAATGACATGGTTGATGTGTTACAACACTGCCATACCCCTCATTGGTGAGGTTTGTAGGGCCACATCCTGCTGACACACAGAGATCTGGAACACAAACAGAATACAGCATGTAAGAACACATTTGCTTAATGTTACTAACACCAATAACGCATCATGGCTGAAAAGGTGCACACACACTTTGATGTATACCCATTACAAATGCTAGATGACAGCACCTTACACAGCATTAAATAGCTACACTCTACTAAAGTCACATGTATATCAGACCCATATTAGCATGTCCCTGCATCAATGGTATGGATGGCAGGGATGTGGCACAAGTATCATCATATCCACAGGGTGTTTTGTGGGGGGGTGTTCATTAAATGGGCTATGCAAGGATGGTGTGTGTGTGTGTGTGTGTGTGTGTGTGTGTGTGTGTGTGTGTGTGTGTGTGTGTGTGTGTGTGTGTGTAGGTGACTTGTCTGATGATGTGTGTGTGTGTGTTTGTATGCACACAGTCACGCCATGTGGGTACCCTACACAGGGGTATTCTGGACAGCTGCGGGGCATACATGGCAGCATATACAGTTCACCATCTCCGGCCATAGACACAGAAACTGGGCCTGCCAAGGATATCACTGGCACCACCAGGGCCAAGTCCAGATGTAGTACTAATCCCCAATGGTGATTGCTGCCTGCTAGATCCACGTCCCTGTTGGTACCAGCCAGGATCACCTGCCCATGGCCTGCTGCATCATGGTGTGGACAGCACACCCCCATCAGTAGTGCTGGTGGTACTACCAGTATGGGAATGTGATGGTGCACAGCCACGTAGACCCTCAGCTGATTGTGGTGCTGCCCTACATCCATGTGGCTGCTGGCCATCATCCACCAAATGCTCAAGTACAGATATTCCATTGTTGAGGAGTGCCAAGATCTCCTCCCACCATCTATCCATGACCTCAGTATGCTCACGGATGGCTGCATTGATTTCACAAATATTGCCACAGACACCAGGGATGTGCTCACCAACAACCATGTGTATATGTCTGGTGTTACATTCATTATGTGCTTGTGCCTCCATGATGGCGCAAAACATGATTCTGGTGACTGTTGCTGTGGTATTTGCAACAGGGGCATGATGAGCTGCAATCCTCCTATAAGCACCCCTGCTCATCTCCCTGTGTTGGACCTTGCCAGCACTCTGGTTATGGCTAGTGCCTGCACTGTCACTTGCCATAGTCACCGCAGTAGCCTATTCCATGCCACCACCTGCCAACTGTCCATTATCTATGGCCACTGGTGACAGGGTATGTGTGGGCATTGTGACTGTGTGCAGGGAGGGGGTTGACAATAGTGGGACAAACCCATCTGTGCCTCAATATATGAGTATCATCATGGTCAGAGTCTGCAGAACACTGACATCAGTATTAGAGCAGGAGGGACTGCAGCCACCATGTCCACCTGTGAGGGAAAAACAGCATATGTAAATTACTACTGGCACTATAAGGTTTGCTGACACACACACGCGCACATACACACAGACGCACACACACATGAGGTGCCTCAAAGACAGACCCTCAGCATTATGCAGTGTAGCCCTTTCCAATTATGATTACTATTAATATACATCTGTGGGATATGCGAGTGGTGTTAATAGGTGATGGCCCTTCACCTAGCTCACACTGCACCCATGTAAATTATTGCTGTTCACCTGTATAGCACTGTGGCAACTCCTACAGAACATACCTCCCAAATCTACAGGGTTTTTCTGAATGTCAACATGTGTGGCTCATATGTTTGGTTTGTTCCTCATAACTCCTGTGTTTGTGTGATACATTACTGGGTTGACCTGTGGATTGGTGCCACGAATAAATGTACTAATTTGAGGTGCAGACTGCATAACCTGCAGTACTGGTATGTTAAAACAAAGCTGGTACATCAATGTCCCACGCTTACTGTGGATATAGTAAATGTACACACTCCTGTTAACATACCAGGTTTTTCTGATATATCACATGATATCTCAGAAATCAGGTCATAACATTGTCATCATTTCATATGACATATAACCTGTGCAATCCAACTGAAGAACATACTCATCAGTTATAGGTAACATATGATAAATTAAATAGGTACAATAGGCTGGTTGCATAAGTCTGCACACCCTTAAAGTAATACTCTGTTAAAGCACCTTTTGATTTAATCATGGCATGCAGTCCTCTTGGGAAGGTGTCTATCAGCATGGCTCATCCTAACTTGCCAATGTTTGCACACTCTCCCTTGCAAAATACCTCCAACTATGTCAGATTGTGCACTGCCCTTTTCAGGTCACCCTACATATATCCTATTGGACGTAGGTGTGGGCTCTGACTTGGCCAGTGCAAAATGTTGCATGTGTTCTGGTGAAGCCATCATTTTGTTGATTTGGATGTATGATTTGGGCCATTGTGTGGAAAGGTTGAATTCCTCACCATCAATAACTATGTGGCAAACACCAGAAGGATTGGAGCCACAAGGGATCAGTGTTTGGAAATGTACATAATCCCCTCTAACCTGGCTACAGCCCCAGTTCCAGCTTGTGAACAGCAACCCTTAAGCAGGACACTGCCATCACCATGCTTCACCGTGGAGGTGATGTTGTGGTGATGTGTAGTGGTGTCATTGCACCAAACACACCTGTCAGACTTGTGGCCAAAGAGTTCAACTGTGGCCCCATATTACCATAACACATTTTCCCACTTGTTTTTTGGAGACCTGATGTATTGTTTTCAGACTTTCACCAGTCCTGGATATTGTTTGGTGTCAGGAACTTCTGCCATCTTCCAACCCTACCCTATAAGCAGGATATATGGAGACCATGGAATATTGTTGCGACATGTAGTACACCCCCAATACTTGCTGGAGATTCCTGCTACTCCTTCACTGTTCCTGTAGGGCTCCTGGTAGCCTCCCTGGCCAGTTTTGGTCTTGTATTCTCATAGACTTTGGTGGGATGTCCACTCCTTCACAATGTCACTGTAGCCCCATATTTCAGCACCTTTTGTTGACTGTCTGCACTGTGTTCCATGGTATGTGCAATGCTGTGGAAATGTTTTGGCACCCTTCTCCAGGCTGATACATATCAAACATGTCGTCCCTTAGCAGCTTCGTCAGCTCCATGCGAACCATGGCTGTTGCTGTAGCAGGCAATTGGGTATATGTTAGGATAATCCTGGTATGACAGCTGACCGTTATTTGCTGTTAATCATAGAATCTCCATAATTGATGGCAGGTATGTACCCGATAAGATGTACTGCTGTAGCTATATCAAAAAGATGACTCAAAACAGTAGCAGCTTCAGCTTGTGCACACATATGCATCTAGGTTGTTGTACTATTATTGTGTGTCATTATTGTTCCCCTAACAGGTTTGTTTGCTTTACAATTGAATTGTGCAGCTTATATGTCACATGAAAGGTCGGCAGTATTTTGAACTTGTCTATTGTGCTCTCATTTTTGTATATCACTAATACCTGGAATTCTAACAGGTGTGTACACCATTTATATGCACTGTATACCACTAATTTATACAATATGACCCTACGTTTAGGCCTTTATTCCCCCATTTTGTTAGTCTTTGTCCAGATGTCCTACAATGACAGGTTGAGAGGTATGCTACAGATATGTGACATCTCCTGCAAATAGGCCCCTGTGATGACCACTGCGATGCAATGCAGTATACACCACCACAAGTGAACATGCAGATATTGCCAAATGGCTGGAGTATAACAGTTGTGTGCATGGTCACATGCATTAACTTTAGCATGCCTGGAGTACTGGTGTGCCACAACAGGGAAATCCCATACTTACCAGCTTCAGGCTGCTGCTCCATGTGCAGACCAGAGGGATTTATGTAGTTGTGAGGGAGAGGTATTGTCAGCAGATTCACCTTAGGCAGTAGTACAAGATGAATGCTACATTTCTGCACAGGTACAGTGCACACTATGATATTACACAAATTGCTGTCTTCACCATAGATGTGCACTTGTGTGCATTACTAAACCCCACCCACTAATCCATTTTGCACTGACATATGCATCTAGAGACTCTATAGAAGACAGTTTAAATGCTACCTCATTACACTGATGTGCACTGGGGGTCTATATTAGTTAAACAAAAACTGAGTTAAGCGAAAACCATTTGAGTGACACACAATGAGCGAAAGTTGCAAATACCACAAGAATGAATGGAGATCGCTGTAGGGAATTATTCCCATTTACTTTAATGGAGAGCAATTTCGGAGATGGTATATTTAAGTAGCGGCAGTGTGAGGGGTGCAGGGGGGGCTTGCCCCCCTGCATAAAACAGTTAGTGAAAGATTTTGTGCATTACTTCTTTTATTTCTGTTCTTTGATATTTGCAACTTTCACTCATTGTGTGTTGCTCAAATGGGTTTCAGTTAACTCAGTTTTCTTTTACCTAATATAGACCCATGTGCACTTTGGCCTTACCTGGATGCTCCTCGCCTGTTGCCTGGTTGCCACCTACCTCCATGACTGCTGTTTCCCATGTTTGAGTTTGTGGGGGCTACCCCAAGGTTGGCAAGGAGCTCCTCTGTCACTGTAAGTGGGGGTTGTGTGGCTGGTTCCCCACCAGTGGCAGTATGGTCCCTCACTACAGCAGCAGCCCTTTGCCGGGCACGATGTATCAGGTCAGTTGCTCTATGCCTGACCGGATCGTATGTGCGTCAATGGTCACCCAAGGTGTTTACTCTGTGGATGATCTCATCCCACAGGGCAGTCTGCTCCCAAAGGTTTTGCCGGCTACGGCCAGAAAGGATGGCATAGTTTAAGATTACAGCTTCTGTGATGGATGCCATTTCTGCATCAGTGTAAGGAGGTTGCTGCTGCATGGCACCTGGAAAACATAAACAGGGAAACACATCACAGGACCTCAGACATTGCCCAGAGTTCTTTACAGAGCCAGCACATGAATATGGACTATAATTAGCTACCAATTACAAACACATCATACCCCTGTACCTGGCAGCACTGTATGAGCATGCATTATACTCCTGGTCCTGATGTGTCATGTCCCCCCCCCCCAATGAGGGCCAGTACATTGCATAAACCATCATTCATGTTTTTCTAGAGGGATTACACTGGATGTGTTCCTTGCAGATGGGATGTCAATGGTGCTCAGACTTTGCTTGCATACAGTGTGTAATGGAGCTGGAAGCATATGCCTGGGTTTATGTAGGATGCAAACAGGAATGTTATCAGGCCTCAAGGGGACTTGCTTTTGTTAACTTTGATTAGGCAGTTTGCACCTGATCCATGATGATGATGAAGGGAGTGGTGCATGTGCTGTGCATATCCACATATACTGATTGTGAGCCAGGAGGGTGATGTTTGCCCTAAACCTGGCTGTAGCCAGAGTGGGTTGGGTTTTTGCCTCTGAGACTGTAGACATATGTGAAGATGGCCTTGTGATTGCCCTAGTGGATGTGCCCAATTTGTACTCATAGTTAGCCTTACAGTAATCCACCTGGGACCTAATATGCTCATTGAGACAAAGGATGACATGCTGCCGATAATGCATCACATTATGTGCTTTGTGCATTGTTGCTGTCCAGCAAAGGGGTTTACCCTACTTTGGTGGAGACACGTTTTACCAGTAAGGTATTGCTGAGGCCATACTGCTATGTGGGTGGTCATATATCTGTTTGTAGTAGGCATGGACACAAAGACAGAACACAGTTGGCTACCTCTACAGTTTCAACGTGATACTCATGCTTATTATATTACCCATGTCTGTGTCACGGCAATGCCACAACCAGTAGCTGTAGAGGTGTAACTCTGTTGGGTGCACAGAAACTAAGGTTACACACATGTACAACTTATTTAGCTGACATTTTGCATCCAGTGTCAGCTGATATGAGGCATCCAGGTACACCTGCCCATACATACATATGCACAGGTAATACCTGCTATACATTTCTATTCTATGTTGGTATGGCACACTTTAATTAGTCTTGCTGCTCAGTCAGTCATGTCAACCTGTTAGGGCAAGACATTTGGAGGACACTGCACATACATGGTGGGCTATGGGCCAAAATTAGTGAGACTACGTATGCCATTTGATAGTGCATTAGCCTTTGCATTCACAGACATACTGTGGAGGATGTCTGATGCTCATATGGCAGGCAGAGAGAAGAAAGGCTAGGATTGTGGTAGTGTGGGTAGGAAGTGTTAATGTTGTGAGCATGACTAGTATGGGGACAGAGCTAACTGATATGCTGGACAGAGGAAAGGTGGATATAGTGTGTTTGCCAGAGATCAGATGGAAGGGGTGTACAGCTGTGTGTATCAGAGTTGGGTACAAATAGTTCTATCATGGTGTGTATGGGAGAGGAACTGGTGTAGGGGTTAACCTGAAGGAACATTATGTCAAGAGTGTTTGTGGAGGTGATAAGAGTGTCGGGAAGAGTGATGTTTAGGAGGCTGGGAATTGATGGTGTAATGATGACAGTTGTTAGTGCATATGCTCCACTAATTGCGTGTGTGATGGATGAAATAGATGTACTTTGATGTGGTTGGATAAAGTGGTGATGAGTGTACCCAAGGCTGACAGAGTGGTGATTGGAGCAGATTTCAATGGGCATATTGGTGAAGGGGACAGAGGGGATGCAGAAGTGATGGGTAGGTATGGTATTAAGCAAAGGAATGCAGAAGGTAAGATGGTAGTGGAGTATGAAACAGAGGTTGGACATGGCTGTGGTGAATACTTAGTTTTACAAGACCATGTGTCATAGGGTGACATACAAGAGTGGAGGAATATACACACAGGTGGATTATCTCCTATGCAGGTGGGCCTGTTTGAAGGGGATTGGTAACTGTAAAATGGTGACAGGGGAAAGTGTAGTTAGGCAGCATGGAATGCTGGGTCTGTGGGATGATGGTGATCAAGAAGAGGGGGAGGAGTGTGAGGGCAACACAACGGATCAAATGGTGGATACTGAGAAAGGGTGATTAGGAGGATGAGTTCAGGGAAGTGTTAGGACAGGGAGTGGGTGGCAGTGAAGACAGCAAATATTTGGGTAACTACATCCAAGCTAGTAAGGGATATGAGTAGAACAGGGCTTGGTGTGACATCTGCACAGAGAAAGCAGGACAAGGAGACCTAGTTTTGGCATGAGGAAGTACAGAGGAGTATACAGAGAAAGAGGTTGGCCAAGGAGAAGTGGAATTATCAGACAGATGAAGAAAATTGACAGTTGAATAGGGAGATGAGGTGCATGGCCAAGATAGTGGTGGCAAAGGCTGAGGATGGGGCATCTGAAGGGTTGTATACAAAGTTGGACACCAAGGATGGAGAATAGGAACTGTACCAATTGGCTAGACAGAAGCACGTACCTAGGAAGGATGTGCAGTAAATAAGGCTGGTAAAGAATAATGGTGGAAGTGTGCTCACAAGTGAGGAGAGTGTGTCGAGCAGGTGGAAAGTACCTTGATGGGCTGTTGAATGAAGAGAATGAGAGAGATAGAAGGTTGAATGATGTGGGTATGGTGAATCAAGACATGCAACAGATCATCAAGGGGAAGTATGAATAGCTATGAAGAGGGTCAAGAATGGAAAGGCTATTTGTCCAGATGACATACCTGTGGAAGCATGGAGGTGTTTAGGACAAATGGCAGTGGTCTTTTTGCCCAAATTGTTTACTGTAATCTTGGAAAGTGAGAGGATGCATGAGGAGTGGGTAAAACGTGTTTGGGTACTGATTATGAGAATAATGGTGGTATGCAGATCTGCAGTAACTACAGAGGGTAACATTGATCAGTCACAGCATGAGGTAATGGTAAAGGGTGGTGAAAGCTAGGTTAAGAAGGGATGTGAGGATTACTGATCAGAAGTATGGCTTCATGCCAGAAAAGAGCAGTACAGATGTGATGTTTTCTCTGAAGAGTTTTGATAGGGACATACAGAGATGGTCAGAAGTAGCTGCATTGTGTCTTTGTCGACTTAGAAATAGCATATGACAGGATGCCCAGAGAGGAGTTGTGGTATTGTATGAGGTGGTCAGGAGTGGCAGAATCAATAAGAATGCTACAGGATATGTACAAGACTAGTGTGACAGCGGGGAGTTCTGCATTGGGAGTGACAGGTGCATTTAAGGTGGAGGTGGGAGTACATCAGGGATCAGCTATGAGCCCTTTCTTATTTGCAGTGGCAATGGACAGGTTGACAGACATTTATTTTTATTTTACGTTTGTTAACCAGGAAAGTCCGACTGGATACAGGTCCATTTTCAGCAGAGGCCCAGGGAGAAAAGCTCCAAATGTATAAAAACAAGTGTAAATACAGTGAAATTATTACAGTGAGTTATCACAAAACTGAGATTTGCTTAACTATATGTACACACAGGTACATGTTTTTCTCACATACACACAGCAAAGGTTGGAAGCAAGTAGCTGAGAAAGAAATAGTTAAAGATTTCATTTGAAAAAGGAAAACACATATTAAGGTGGTTATCGTACATGGTGTAGTGTTAACTTTAAATATTTCCAGTAGGTGGGTGATACACAGAATTTTCAGCAGTTAGAGTGTCAGAGTTTTTTTCTTGTAGTGGGGTTCTCATTTATGAATTATGTTTGAGTGGGGGTTAGTCAGGGTTTGTACAGGGACAAAGCCACTGCATTTTTAGGTATTTCCTAAGGGATGTTTTGAATTTTGATAAGGAGGGGTCAGTGGTGAGTTCAGCAGGAAGTAGGTTCCAGTTTTTACTGGCAGAGTTGGAGAGTAGTGAGTCACCAAATGTTGTTTTTAACAGTCTGCACTAGCAATTTTTTGGAAGAGCGAAGGGATTTTAGGTTACTGTAGGGGGTAATAATATTTTTCAGTATGGGTGTACTGTCTGGTTGGTAGAGGATTTTGTGAACAACTATCAGCTGGTAATATTGCAGCCGATAGGGTAGTTCAAGCCAGTCTAACGATTGAAGGTTAAGGCAGTGATGGGTTCTATAAGCTGATCCTGTGGCAAATCTGGCAATGTTATTGTAGCACCTAGTAAATTTATTGAGGTTTGATTTGCTTAGGTTTATGAAGATGGGTGAGACATAAAGAAGGGCTGATAGCAGATGTATACGGGCAACAACAGCTCTAGTACATGGGGTTAGGAATGGTTTAATCCTGTATAAAGAGCATAATTTTTTATTAACGTTTGTCTATGTGAGCATCAAACTTGAGGTTATTGTCGATGATCACTCCCAGTAGTTTAGTACTAACTTCTGGGGAAATTATGGTACCATTGTTAGATATTATGGTGAGAGGGGGTGAGAGGACCTTGTGAGTGGGAGAGAAGAGTAATAGTTTAGTTTTATTTGGGTTTAATAGTAGTTGGCGACCAGTGAGCCAGTTCTCTACTTTGTTGAAAGTGATTTGGGACAAGGATTATAAATCTGTGGGGGAGGTGGCAGAGCAGATTAGGGTTGAGTCATCTGCATACTGAATACAAGTTGCATCAGGGATGACTTTGTACAGTTCATTAATGAATATAGAGAATAGGAGGGGACATGATATAGATCCCTGTGGGAGTCCAAGGGTGACTGATGAAAGGGACGATAGGTTATTCTTCCATACTGTCTGTCACTTAGGTAAGAATGAAACCAGGTAATTGCTAGGTTATCTATGGAGAGTGATTTTAATGTGTTTAATAGTAGCTGGTGATTTACCACATCAAATGCCTTGGATAGGTCAAGGAAGAGGGCTGAGGAGAGCTTGTTGTCATTACGGTTTTGATTTACTGTATGGGAGAAGGAGAGAAGGGCTGAGGTTGTACTATGGCAAGGTCTAAATCCATGCTGGGAGGGGGCTAGGAGAGTGTTTTGATTCAGATAGGCAAGAAATTGCTTGTGGATACATTTTTCCATTATTTTAGCCAAGGGAGACAGAATGGCTATAAACCTATAATTTGAAAGTTCAGTGGACTCTCCCCCTTTATGAAGAGGAACAATGTGGGAGATTTTCCAGATGTGGGGGATATAGGCTTCATGCATAGTTCTATTGATTAAAATTGATCTGGGGTATGCTATTTCATTAGCGGCTTTTAGGAGATATTCTGCATGTAGTAGGTCTGCTGAAAGGGTGGTGGGTTTCAGTTTTTTAAGCAGGGACTTAATAAAAGATGTTGGTACTGGATCAAGCTTAAAGGGTATCTTATTATCAGGTGTGGGGTTGGTGGTACTTGGGGTATAGGGAGATAGCTTGCTGGCTAGGGATTGCACAGTTTCTGTAAAGAAAGTGTTAACGGTGTTAGCAACAATTTTAGGAGGTTGTTGGAGGGTAGTTAGGGGGTAGGGGTAGTTGATTGGCCTGGGTGGAGAAGTTTATGCCTGACCAGAATTTTTGTGGTTGATTTTGGTGCTTTTGTTGCAGATTACAGTAGTAATTCTTCTTGTCTAGCATAATAGACTTCTTTGCATCATTTCTCAGCTGTTTATATACAAGGTGGCCTTTTGGGGATTTAGTGGTTCTCCAGGAGGTCCACACTTTGCTTCTGCTAATAATTTTTTGTCTTGTATCATTGGACAGCCATGGTGCTACTTTGTTATTGGTTCTGATAGTGCATGGGGGAGCATGGTTATCCAGGATAGCAAGAAATGTAGAGTTAAGTATGAGACCACTTCATCTAGTGGAAGTAGCCATAGGTTGGACCAGTCACATGTGTTAAGTTCATTCTGAAATTTAGTCTGAATAAAGTTCTTACAACTTCTAATGGTTTTAAAGGAAGATTGTGGACATTTCTTTTTCTGATTATATGTGTCAGGAAGTGATTACTAAAGTCATCAGCTAGGGTGTTCGTTTTATATATCTGGGGTAGGTTGTATTAAAATCCAGTCTAGGATACTTTCCTTTTTGTTAGGCTTATTGATTCTGGTTGGGGAAGATATCATCTGGGAGAAGCCATGCAACTTTGTATGGGTGGAGGGGAAGTATGAAGAGCAAGTATTCCAGTCGATATTAACATCCCTGAGAATAATAGTTTCCTGGGGACAATTAGTGGAGAGCCATTGGAGGATATCCTCCAAGGTATTTGTGTTGTCACCTGGGGGAATATAGATACATGCAATGTTTACAGATTTGCGTTTGAGTTGGACCTTTGTGATGAATATTTCTGCATTGTTAGTAAACAAGGCATTTGGGGTACTAGTTTTGGATACTTCCAGAGTGGATTTATACAAGATGGCTACCTGCCCTCCTTTCTTATTGATGCAATAAAGTCTCAATATATTGTACCCTGGGGGTACAGTCTCATTATCAATGGTAGTAGGCTTGAGTCAGGTCTCAGTAAGGCATAGTATATCAGGGGAGTGGATATCCAGGGCATGTAAGTAGTGAATTTTCTTGTTTATACTTCTAATGTTTAGGTGACACACTAGATGTGAATTGGGGGCATTATTTGAGTTTTGTAGGTTAGTATGGGTGTTATTTGTGGGGCTGATAGTAACAGGTGGAGTTGGGACTGGGTTAGGGTGGATGTCACCATCCACTATGAGGTTAGGTAGTAATCTAAACAGCAAGTTTCTGGAGTTTTAATAAGAGTTTGTGGTAGTATTCAGTTCTAGGATTAATATATGAAGCACAAATGGGATGTTGAGTTTTGGCATTACAAGAGTTTGATGAGAGGTGGGGTAGTGGTTGGTTAGAATTCAGTGGATGATTAGTAGTACTGGTATTGGTTCTAGGGTAGTGGGTGCCAGGGAGGTGTTGGTATTCATAGGCTGTGAGAAGATAGAAAATTATAAGTGGCAGTATTAGGCAGTAAATAGAATTAGAGTTTGAAGACTTGTTAAAAGTATGTGAAAACATTGAAGGAGTATTTGAGTAATGCTTGTTTAAAATAGAGTTGGGGTTGTTTGTAATTAGCATAGAGTGAGAGACTGGAGAGAATTTGAGTAATAGGGCTAGATCCTGTGAATAATTGGTTAATGCTGATTGATTCTGATGAGTGGGAGTGGTATCAGATGAGGGGGAGTGGCAAGGTGATAAGTGCAGGACAACAGGGGCATGTGGGAATTGGGGGCAGGGTAGGGGAGTAGAGTGAGCCCGCAGGGCGAACGGAGCAGGTAGAGCCAAAAGAAGAAAAGGATCAAGGAGAACAATCAATCAGTGGAGTGCTGCAGTCTAAAGGTAAGTGTGTTGAGATAGGTAACAGGCTTAAAAAAAGCTAGAAGTGGGATTATAGCAGAGTGATAGAAGGAAATATTTGTATGGTTATACTGGGACCACAGTGTGAGAGAGAATAATAATAAAGAGATGACTAAGAACTATGTTAGGGGGATTCAATGAAGAGTAGGTAAAAGGATTTAGAGACCCTAAAGCTAATATTATGAAGCCACTTAGTGGGCAGGTGGGGCACTTGGATGCACTAATAGTATGGGGCCACCTAGAGGGCAGTGGGCTACTTACATGCGAGCACACTACTGGGGATTCCTATAAAGCAAGGCAGAAAAGCTAAAAGTCAAAAGATGGTGCCTTTCTACATCAGGGTTTTTGATACCTCTGTAATTAAGCAGGAGTGGGAGGGGAGGTGTGCAGGTTCAAGATGGGGGGAGAGGGGGACACAAAGTAATGCAAGGTTGCGAGTCAGAAAAACTGGACTAAGCCAGCTGCCAAAATGAAAACAGGAAAACCAAGCTAAGTTAAATTCCAGGTCTGTGTGGTGCAGTATTTTCCTAATAACTACAAATGTTATGCTATTAATCTAGTACAGAGTGATGAAAAAGACTACCACTTCTTCGGGGAAAAACAGAAGAAGTATGGACTGCAGGTACATAGATAAACTACCTAACTGACCTAGGAGTACTATAGAAAGAGATAAATGGGGGGGGGGACCAGTAGTGTGCACGCATACAGTGAAAGGGGAAACAGTCTTCAGTTTGGAGGACAGATTAAATACAACTCTAACATACATTAGTGTAGCTGAAAGCACTTTAGTGTTCCACCGACGCAGGGTCTCACAGTGCAGGGCAAAGAGACAGCCTTGGGTTGATTGGAGGTTGGCCAAGACACAGGATATAACTTTTGCTGAGGGAACTAGAAGTAAAAAGGAACAGGAGCATAAATCCCAACCATAACGAACTACTCAGTTTTTACCGAGTTTTGGGGTCCAAATGAAGGGGTGTCACGATTCCCAAGTGGCACCCCTTCATTTCTGATTTTTCACCTTTATTTTTCAATTTTTGTGCTGACAGCACAGACATCATCACGTTTCATTCATCATTTCCGGCTGGCGAGAACAGGAACAGAGTTCTATATGCAAGAGAATGGAGTTTTATGGTGGATACTTGTTTATGCGAGCAAGTGGAAGTTACAGAGTTTTATATGTGAGAGGGAGTACTTGGTCATGAAAACGGGCGAGAGGGAGTACTTGCAAATGGAACTAAATTCCAACTGGCTGCCGCAAATGCTGTCTGGTCTGGAGAGAGCTAATGGAAATGCAAGTGCTTTATGGAGAGAAGAAGGTAACTGGCTTAAGGTGTGTGTGTGTGTGTGTGTGTGTATGTATGTAGATGTATAGCTACATTTCTTTTACTGACGGAAAGCAGCAGATGATGTAAGCAAGTATTTTGCTAAGAGGCAAGGCCACATCTGGAGCTTGTGAAAATAAAACATAAAGCTAGTCTATGAACTACACATTTGATGCACGTTTTTTCACCTTGACTTTTGGATTGCTTTGTGTTTTATTGTTGAACAAAAAATGTCACATTTTCCTTCCATTTGAAAACTGTGTAATTATTGCAGGAAAGTGAAAACACTGTATCCTCATCCAACTAGAAAGGGATAGCATACATTTTTAATATGATTCAGCAAGCAGTGATTAGATACTTAAACTAAAAGATTAAGTTTAGTTCAGATAACTGTGTGTGTGTGTTGGAATACCACTTTTTTTTGCCCTGACTTTAGTTGGCTTGTTGGAAAATAATCAAACTTCATGACTAAACTTGTTGCATTCATCTGAGCCCCTGACAGACAGGCACGGTTACAAACTACAGTGCATTGCAACACAAGTAACACTGGTCTCCATTACAGACAAAGTTGTATGGTTTACTGATCTGCCTTATGCCCAAGTTCAGAAGTGGGCTGAAATTTCTGGGATTGGTAGATGAGAAGTACAATTGAGGATCTACCTATTGGATATGTGTCCCATTCCAAGGTTATAATACTACAGCGATGGTGTTGCTGCGTGACCACCTCATAGTGTACACAACCCATTTAAGGCACAGCAGTGTATCATACCTCTTGTGTGTGTGTGTGTGAAAATGCCCCTGTTCAATATACCGGGTGGCTAGAGGTACTCACGCTCAAACCCTGTACCTTTAGTACAGGGTAAAAAGCCACCACCACTTGTGAGCTTTGTCTAGGTTTTTTGTGCTAAGAGTTAAGAGCTATAGCGATAAGTGAATTTGTATTCCCCCAGGTATTTTCTGCTAAGAGTTGACAGCTATAGTGACAACTGAATTTGTATTTCCCAGGTGTTTTGTGTTGAGTTGAGAGCTATAGTGAGAACTAAATTTGTATTCCCCCAGATTTTTTCTGCTAAGAGTTGAGTGAGAACTGAATTTGTATTCCCCAGTTTTTTGTGCTAAGAGTTGGGAGCTATAGTGAGAACTAAATTTGTATTCCCCCATTATTGGCTTTGTTTGTCCAGGTTTTTTTGTGCCAAGAGGTTGAGAGCTGTGGTGAGAAGTGAGAAATGAATTCACTAAATGATAGCCAGTAAGTTTCATTCTTCCTATTTTTCAGGAAGCTGCTGATTCACCATAGTGGTATGGTGCTCTGACTGTAGTACATAGGGTTGTGGGTTCAAGACCTACTACTGAAATGCATGGTGGTAACACAACATTTTGTTCCAGCAACTTTACAAAATTATACAAGCAATGTTTAAAATGTGTCCCTGGTTTTTTACCCTTTGCCCCCCCCCCCCACAAATGCCAAGTCTATTTTCATTGTGAAACAGTATTGCTTTTACCAGATGTCTATTACTGTTTGTGTATTGTTGTGCTGTAAAAATAAAATCCAAATAATCATTGTAGAAGTAAAGCAGTATGCGCACATTAGCGTTTATGGTAAATGGGGCGAAATAGCCAGGTAATGGGACAGCGGAGTGGCTGCAGGGGGACTCTGGTGTCATATTTTGGTTGCCTGTTCTTCAGTTTGTGTCTGAAAGTTGGTATCCCACAATTCCATTGGAATGGGCGGGGTTACATAATTATGTATGCAAATCAGATGTTAATCAGTGTACAGATTTGTACCTATTTATCATGGGCCTTGTCCAGATTTTTGATGTTTCTAGCTTGAGAGGTATGAACAGGAGGTAAATATTAGGTCTGAAGTTTTAAAACACTCTGATTATCAAATAACTGAGATAGAGAATGCAGGGGTGGAGCAGCATACCTTGTAAGAAACAGCACATTTCTATGAACACAAAATGCAAGGATAGCAGAGAAAAAAAAACAAAAAAGGTAACTGCAGTTGATACCAATCTACTATAACATACATTACACTACATGTTATAAAGGGCATGAAGACAAAAATAGTAACTACTAAGCTGCTATACACTATTTAACATTCCCCACTAAAAGTCAGGAACAACAGTGGTATGCTACAGAAACAAGTAACTAAGATGCTACACACAATTTAACATTCTGCACTAAAAGTCAGGAATCAGTGGTGTGCTACAGAAACAAGTAACTACTAAGATGCTACATTCTCCAGCTAACAGTCAGAAATTACAGTGATGTTATGCAGATACACAGAGTCAGTTGTATCCCTCGGAGGTTATAATAACTTCTACTCTAATTGCTAAACAGGTTACTGATCTAAAAGTATACATAGCAGGTGACAGTATTCACATTATTGAATAAAGCAGCATTTTACCTGTTATTTAAAGTCACAATATGCTATAAATACAATTCTATACTGGCATAAGAAAAACACTCATATGCAAGGCAAATATAGTAAAGGAAAAAATAACAAAAACGCTCTTGAAATGCAACTCCAGAAAACAAGTGACCAGATAGAGCTGTTACCAACCAGAAATATGCATGACAAAAAATACATACCTGTGTGAGACTTCTCAAAAAAAGCAGTAAGAATCACAAACAAAAACAATACCAGGTAGTACTTACATGTGAGCACACAACTGGGAATTCCTATGAAGCAAGGCAGAAAAGCTAAAAGTCAAAAGGTGGTGCCTTTCTACATCAGGCTTTTTGATACCTCTGTAATAAAGCAGGAGTGGGAGGGGAGGGGGGACACAAAGTAATGCAAGGTTGTGAGTCAGAAAAACTGGACTAAGCCAGCTGCTAAAAATAAAACAGGAAAATCAAGCTAAGTTAAATTCTAGGTCTGCGTGGTGCAGTATTTTCCTAACAACTACAAATGTTATGCTACTAATCTAGTACAGAGTGATAAAAAGGACCACCACTTCTGCAGAGAAAAACAGAAGTAGTACGGGCTGCAGATACATGGGTAAACTTTTTCCAAGAGAAAGTAGTTTTAAGTAATTGACCTAGAGTACTATAGGAAGACAGAAATGGGGGGAGCAGTAGTGTGCACACGTACAGTGAAAGGGGAAACAGTCTCAGCTTGGAGGCCAGATTAAATACAACTCTAACATACACTAGTGTTGTAGTTGAAAGCACTTTAGTGTTCCACTGACGCAGGGTCTCACAGTGCAGGGCAACGAGACAGCCTTGGGTTGATTGGAGGTTGGCCAAGACACAGGATGTAACTTTTGCTGAGGGGAATGCGAGCACACTACTGGGGATTCCTATGAAGCAAGGCAGAAAAGCTAAGTAAAAAAAAAAAAAAGTAAATAAATAAAATAAATATAAATATGTGTGTGAATGGGAGGGAGGGTATAGGAATACTGAGGATGCAGGGAATACAGTCTGCAATGGTGGATAGGTGTAAATACTTGTGAACAACAGTTCAGAGTAATGGCCAGTGTGAGGGAGAGGTGAAGATGAGAGTTCAGGCAGGATGTGGGTGGTGGAGAAGAGTGTCAGGAGTGATTTATGACAGACGAGTACCATTAAGAGTGATAGGGAACATCTACAAGAGGGTAGTGAGACCAGTTATGTTATGTTATATGGATTGTAGACATTGGCGTTGAAAACAGAGGCACGAGTCAGAGCTGGAAGTAGCAGAATTATTGATGTTAAGATTTGCACTGGGTGTGAGGAGGGTGGACAGGATTAGTAATATGTATGTTAGTGGGTCAGCCCAGGTTGGACAGCTTGGGGACAAAGCCAGAGAGTGGCAGGATTATGTTGGTTTAGACATGTGATGAGGAGGTATGCTGAGTATATTTGGGAAAGGATTAGGCTGCCAGGTAAGAGGAAAAGCAAAAGGGCTGAGATAAGGTGTATGCATGTGGTGATAGCAGACATGTAGGTGGTTGGTGTGACAGACCAAGATGCAGAGGACTGGAAGACATGGAGACAGATGATTTGCTGTGGTTACCACTAACAGTTACAGCCAAAAGAAAGAATGTGATGTTGTAATGTCAGTGTTCACAAGTTTACAATTATTTGCCTGATAAAACTCTTGATGACATAACTACAAATATGAGGCACACATATGGTCAGTGTGCATAACACTGGACAGTTGAATTTTATGAGCTCAGTAAATCATATGCAGTTCAACACACACAGTTGTGACAGTATTTCAGTATGCAAATACCCTGTATAGGTCCATCACATGTCTGAGACAAACATATATATCATATTTGTATTGACAATTAACATATGGATATCTACAACATCCTAGTAGCTGGCCTAGCAGTGTCACAGTCAGTATTGTGTAACACACACTCCAGTAATGGTCATATGTGAGCCATCCATTCCTGGGGTGACTCAGGGCCCTGAGCTGTGTTCTATATCACTGCAGACAGACACAGATGCTTTAGCCATAGGTTCTGCTCAGCAATATATCAGTACAGCATGTGTTGTTGAGACATAATATTGTTTGAACTTTCTATTTTCCACATTTACATACACCCTACTACACTCCATTACATGCTTAATTGTTTGACATACCTGTGTTTTTTTGGTTCAGTTGGTATAATCCATCAGTTTTAGTGTGTCTGTGTCTGTTTTATTGCATCTCTGTCATCTCTCTCGGAGACAGATGTAGGACATGCATCTGTTTCTAATAGGCAGCAGCTTGCCTTTTGTAGGTAATGCTCATGAGCAGCTGATGGCCTGTGCACCACTTGGAGTCCCCCACTTGCTAATTGCATGTAGAACAGCTGTGGTATCATTCCCATACCCAATAGCATGGAAACACACTCTTATAGCAGAGTACTTCATGTGGGTGTTGCCCCTTTTCCTTGCCTGTGAGGAGAACTTCACGGAGGTGTGTGACAAACAAGATGGGTTGCCAACTGGCTCACTGACAGAACCCACACTGTAAAAGTTGCAGACTCCAAATCTGACCTCAAAGCAGTGACAAGTGGAGTACCACAGGGTTCCATCCTGGGACCTCTCCTGTTTGGTTATCTACTTCTCTGAAGTACAGGCTAACACAGAAGGCCTCTGCCTAATGAAGTTTGCAGATGACTGCAAACTAGGAGCCATAGTCAAATCCCCAAATGATGTGGACATCCTACAGAAGGGCCTTACTGAGTCAGATACCTGGTGTCAGAGCCATGGCCTCAAACTCAATGCCAAAAAGTGCAGTGTCATCCCCTTCGGTAAAAACTCTGTACCCATGAACTACCACATAGGCAGCAATCTATTTAACACTGAATGCATGATAGAGACATTAGGACCCAGGTGAACAGTAGTCTCTCCTTTGATAGTCACATCACCACAGTAGTCACAAAGTCCTTCTATGTGGCACACCTCTTGTTCCCCTCTACTCGACACTCATTAGACCCATTATAGAGTACAATGCCCCTTTTGGAATGTACCTCACAAGACATCTGCAGCAACTGGAAAGGCCACAGAAGTACCTCACAAAGAGGATTACTGGCCTCAAACAAATGCCCTACACTGACCACCTCAAAAAACTCCAGCTTTACTCCGTAGCATATCCCCTACTTCGAGGTGATCTCTGCCTAACATATAAAGCTATGTCAAACCCAGAGCTGTTGGACATGCTACACCTAAAGAAATCCCAATCCCTCTGAGCTACATGCCCTCAGGACCTAAACCTTGTCACCACAATAAACAGGACACGCTGGAGGGATAGATTCCTGTCCCAGAGACTTCCTATACTCTGGAACAAGCTACCGATCTATGTCAAGCAAAGTTCTTCATTAGCACTTTGAGTGGATGGGAAATAGGAAATACACCCCGGGGATCACTTCTGTGTCTCTGCTCGACAGTGGCACAGGAAAATAACTTTGAGTGGCATAAGCCATGGAACCTTGCTGCATAGGCTTACATAGGCCATTGGGCCGACAGCCTAGTACCTACCATCACAGAGGGTAGTTGGAAATACCTCTAACAACAAACACTGTGGAGACAGGCCAACAAACTGGGGGAGAATGTTCCAGACATAGGGACAAAATGTAAGTATTGCTGTTCTACAGTTGATGTGATGCTAGTTTGACAGGGTTTGTGTGGCTATGGCTGCTCTGCATGAATTTAAGTCTGATCATGTCATGTGGTTGACATAACTCTCAGCTGTAGGGCTATGTGCAGACTGGCCAGAGTTTGGACTCATATTTGGTGTGTTACACATTTTTTGGCCTTGGAAATTCAGTAGCATACTCTGAGGATTGCAGTCAGTAAATGGTAACATCCATATGTGTTTCTAACTCATATCCCTCAGAACACATACATTACAACAACCCTTTTATACCAGCAACTTTCTCAGTTGATAACAGCAATATGTCAATAATGCCCCTGTGTTTGGGCCTCTGCCCCCCAAGTATGTCAGGCATTGTCCAGATGTCATGTTGTAAGAGGTGGATAGGTTTAGTATATCATTATATAGTGATATCATCCCAGTGATGTCTGCCAGACATATTATGTTTAGGAGGCTTTATATATGAGGGCAAAGTCTGGATGTTCTGTGGGACTCTATACAGTTGAGAGGACTGTGTATTTCTGGCAATTGTTGACAGACTGTCAGGACTGTGTAGCAGTGTATTGTGAATGTGTTATTTGGCCTGTGTAGGGAAGGGGTAATGCTAGTGTTATGGGTCCTTTTCTATCTCACTTTGCATGCTGCTCCAGTTTCTGGTGCTCTATCAGCTGTGGTAAATCAATCACTGTAATGATGTGAGAATTTCTGTCAGTAAATGATGACATACATTACAGTTTCAGGACTCACATCCTTCTGAACATGTATGCTGACACAGTCCCTGTTAACTGTAGCAACATTCTACATCTATAAAACCAAACAGAAAAATACAATTCTACATTTATAACTTCAGTATGTACATTATGTTCCTAATTTTGGCCCATTGTCTTCCCATTTTGACATCCTTTGTCCAGAATTCTTGCACTAAGAGGTGGAGAGGTATGGTGCTGGGTATGAGTCCACTACATGTCATGAGTATGTACATACATTTATATAACAATATATATATGCATATATTCTATACGTACTTGTTTTAGATGAATACCTCCATATATATGATGTATATACTTTTTCATATTTATCGATCATCATACACATCTATATACGTGTGTGTAATATATATATTACACACACTAAACATGGATTCCACAGTGTTTGTTCCCTACTACTCTATACCTACACTGAATGATATATTTGCAAAAGCAGTATTCATTATTACAGCTCAGAAGGTGTACAGGGTCCTGAGTTCAAGACTTGGCAGGGCTGATTATTTTGTTGCTGGGCAGAACAGTGGCTGATGGGAGACAGGGTGATTAAGGCAGTTTTAAGCAGGTTTGAGTGGGTTTGTATGATGGTAAGTGATGCCAACAGATGGTTAAATGGGAAAACGCTTAATCTGTGTAGGCATCGCTTAGCATCTCACAAGTTCACCTACGGCTACTTACTGCTGCTTACTGCCACTTTCCTCCCACTTACTCCCTCGCTAATTTCTTTAAAAGAAAAGAAAAAGGGGTGATAGGAAAGTGGTGAAAAAGGGGGCACACAAGGGAAAAACAATATGAATGATAGCTAGGGATGAGCAGGACAGGTGTAGGGAAGGTCCATGGCTATTTCATATACAACAACAGCTGTGCATTTGTACAGAATGTGGAGGTGAATTTGGACACTCAAACTCCTGAGAGAGGGTTGAGGACAACAGTAAAATGTTATTAAGCCAATTAGACCGGATTACATGGTCCAGTGGACACGTGTGCAAAATGGACAGCTATATATGGGGCGACATTTTTTTTTGGGAACAGATTGCCCCTTTTTGTTTTTACTAAGGTGAGATTGGGATGTTGGGGAAGGATAGTAGGTAGATTTTGGGGAGGTAAGTTGGGTAGGAAGACAGACAAAACAGCAGACAGGGGCAGTATATGACACATGTGGTGGGGTAAACATCTGTGATGGGGAGGGTAGTTGGGAATTGGCCACCCATGAGCCCCCAAATAGATACAGTGAGACTTCTGTTCCCCTGTTCCCCCCATGGGCAGTCACCACTGCACCTTCACTGCCCCAAAGGTGGCTGTGTTGGGGGCTGAGCAGGAGGGGAAGGCTGACCTTCAAAATGTACCACGTGGCCCTCAAGCTGGTGTTGCTGATCTCTTGAAGCTCACTACCCACCAATCCCCAGACCTGACTATGGATGATGGTGTCCTGTCCATGCCCACTCCTGGGGGGGACAGGCTCCATCCCCTGAGGCAGTTCCACCCAGAGGTGGTGCAGTACCAGTGGAGAAGGGGGTCCCGGGTTGGGTCCCAGACATGCTGAGTGCCCAGTGCCATGGCCAGATGAGGCAAAACAGGTGGATCCACTGAGATCAGCATTCCCAGATGTGCTATGTGTTGAGGTTTTACAACATATGTTGGTTAGTTATGAACAAACACATTTCAGGATTAGTTATAACAGCATGCATTGGTGTTCCCATAACCCAAAAACAACAGATATGAAGCAGTTGCATAGCAAACAGAACACATGCATATATGGAACCACAGTTGGCATTATAACAGCATGCAGGTTACATTGATAACAACAGGCCACCAACGATAGTATTTGAAGAGGGAACAGTAATAATCAAATGTTTAAATATTTATAGAACAATAGGACACATGTCCCAACAGTAGGTTTCATGAAAAACATACCTGTTAATTTATGTGTTTAGTGCAGATAGGGTGGGGGGGATGTCAATTAACAAATGTATAGGGTTCAATTGCTTAATGATCATTACTCTACTCATTGCTCTACAGGTATTAGCCGACTTTACATTGACCTATGAACTTGGGTTGGGCAGTGGTATGTTTGTACACAGTGTATAATTACAGCCTTCTTATAGCAAATTTATACCTTTTCTTACTTGGCAAACCTGTGGAGGAAATTTCTGTTAAAAATACCCAACTGTTTCGACTCATAGTCACATAGTCAAGGTTACATATGTGCACTTATACTCTTTGTATGTGCTACTGGCATACTCCACCTTGATTTCTATCGGTCACCCTGGCTGATGGCAGCAGTGACCACTAGCCATGACAGCGTGACACTTGAGGGACATTTTTTTGGAGGAAACTACTTGGTGTATGTACTTATCTTGCTGTCATTTTCAGCCTTGGAGTTGGACAGTGGGTGTTGTACACAGTGTATAATTACAGCCTTCTTACATCTAATTTATACCTTTTCTTACCCGTGGAGGAAATTTCTGTTAACAATTCCTGACTGTTTCTAAACATATTCTTGGATGACATTATGCATACAGATTAATACTACTCCCGGGATTCGAACCGTGCCCGTTTGTGCAAAAAGGTACAAGTTTGTGTTTTATCACAATGAGCTATAGAGAAACTGCTGATTTGTTATTGACTGTTTTTTTCCTAATACTCTCTTGTTTGAGCAATCTGCCTTGTAATTCTGACATTCATGCATGGCAGATTGTTTTCCATACTGTAATATGTCAATATGTCAACGCATGTTTTCCATACTGTAATACGTCAATATGTCAACATATGAATACACAGAACAAGAACTATGGTTAGTACAACATTACTTTTCAGGGATCAGATCTTAGTGCATGGAAGATTTCTTATAGAAAATCTGTTTTACAACTCCACAATTTTTTTCAGATGAGTCTCAATTAATTAATGCTGTCAGAGCCATAGTTGCTGTGCAGAACCTGTACACATTTATATTCATACTACCGTATACCAAAGTAAACATAACAATCTGGGGTTTTGAGTTTTATTGACAGGTACTGACACATTGATATATATCCTGTACATCTCTATTAGTCTGCTAATGTCTCTTATTCAGTACAAACAATACACATTTCTAACTACTGGCAGGTGACATTCTACTCCTTTCTATTTATTTGCCCTGACTAACGCAGGCTAGATTTGTACTCACTAGCCTCACAATGTAGCTTTAGCAGCCTGCTGGCATGGACATCCTTGTTCATAGCCCTCTCATCTGCAGCTATACAGGAGATAGAGAAACATTTATGCATACCTATCCATCTCGTACTTAGGCTGGACTTTGTTACACAATAATTGATACTTACACACATCTGGGACATTCTGTGTCCGAGCATCTTGTATCCACTGGTCCAAGAGGTCCCTCTTCCTACGCTTCAGGTCAGCATAATGGTGCCAGACCTACTCACCAGTCTGAGGGATACCAGTAGCACTGGTGAGGTCATGTGCGAGATTGCTTTATATTGGGAGCCCTGGTACTGGTCCTGCAGCAGTCTCCCTTTATGGTCTTTTACAAGGAGTCCAACCATGACCCTGGACTCCTATATGCCCCAGTGCTGCACCTGAAAGTGAGATCCCTCTCCAACACCTGCTATGGTGCCTGCAATGATTAGCTACAACTGGTTATGGTTGTATTCCAACCTGCAGGGTTTAAATAGGGGTGGATTCCTGCCCTTTGCAATGATTGGCCAATTTTTAATATGTTGAGCAAAGCTAAGCAACAGGCAAACCTGCTTAGCTAAGATAAGCATTGCTTAAAGGGGTAGATGCTAAACACTTCTTACTAGTGTACAAATCCACTCAGCTATGCTAATTATTGCTAAGCATTTAGATTTAAGCTATGCTTAGACCAGGTTAGCATAGCTGAGCACTACTTAGCATTGCTCACATTTCATTTTATTAAGTATCAAGATTGTGGGATTGATTCCTCATTACTGACATATGCCTTCCATGACATCCTCCATGTATTCTCATTGCATTATATTCTTGTGTGATATACTGTATGGGGCACTTGTGTTTATATGGGGATTTCACATCTTTTCTACACTGACATCACATTTGGACCTGCTACACTACCCTTGTTAACAAATATATATTATTTACTACCTATTTATAAAAAAGCTATTTTAGTTCTGCTTTCACATATAAAGATGAATGGACTGCATTGAGGCTCAGACCGTGAATGACTGCATATTAAGTGAAAGCTCTAACCACTATACTATCTCACTTTGGCTACTTTGGTTGTATAATCTCACTTTGGCTACTTTGGCTGTATATTTCTGTTTAGCTTCTTCAGCTGTGTTCAACATAGCCTAAACATCTGTGCGACATGCACAGTCGTTCAGCTATGCTTAAACTTTAGTGCAAATGGGAAAAAAAGATCTATTTGTTTTATTTTCCATAATTTAGGGATATGTACATAGCTAACAGTCATACCTCTCCACCTCTAAGAGCGTAAAATCTGAAGAAAGCTTATCATGATGGGGGGACAAAGAGAGACAGATTTTAAATATTGCTATTACAAACTTTGAAAGCTGATAGAATACTAGGTTATGCATTAGCATAACTTATTTGAAGGATGTGGAGTCTTACACTCATTCAGATGTTTGTCATTATTTAATGACTTTGAGCTTCAGCTCTTTGCCCAGACAGTAGGAGGAACACACCTGACATATGAGGCACAAATCTGAAGATTCTGCGAATATCGCTAACAGTGTCTGGGGACACTGTTTTTGTTTCAAAGTGCCATATGGCACTTCCTGAGTGCAGGGGGCATGTTTACTGTGTGAGCACTGCTCAGACACACCCCCTGCACTTGTTCACTGATCATGCACATGGGGATTATACAGCAGCATGCCTTCATAAATATGCAAGGTGTGCTGTTGTGCTGAATGAGCACGATCCATTCTGTGCAAGAATAGCCTTATTTTTGCATGGAGCTTTCATGAATCCCAGGGTTAGTGCAATCTTTCCGAGTGAATAGAAAGCACATAAAATGTGGTAGGGATGCTTTTGATTACAGACTGTATACAGTTAGTGTACCCTTGCTGTAGATGTCAATGAATCTGACCAAGTTATCAGTCTTGCAGTCAGGATAAAAAAACTATTAGTACATTTTCTGAATACTCTTCTTATAGGTGGACATAAGAAATGTTGAAGCATCCCTATGCAGCTGTTTTCTAAACAGCGATTTTGTAATTGTTACAAAAGAATACTTATTTGGACTGAACTGTTCAACAACAGTGACGGTGTTTATTTGTTAGGCAGGGACTTGTGGAAATATTGTCCAATACATGGTCATAATATTGACATTTTTGAACAGGTCCAAAACAGCAGTAAAAAAAAAACCCAAAAAAAAACCACACATACAACATCCTCTGTGCCGCCATGCAAGGTTTCAAATCTGCAGAAAAAAAAGGGAAACAAGAACCTAAAGCAATACAGCAGGCATTAAAATGAATATGAACTTCAATAACCCCTATATTCAACAATCACACGCTGAAGTGGTTTCACTGTCTAGAGCACTTTTTCTCACTGGCACAAAATACTAAAATCCTACTTCATATATTAACTAGTTGATGTATAATAGATTAGACAAACATAAAAATTTCCCTGTGCCATTATGCTTTAACCAAATAATGGTCACCAGTTTAGAGTATAAAACAAAAGAACTGCAAGCCATGCAAAAGGAAAAATGTAACTAAATAAATAAATACATAAAAATGTATACAGCTATTTCTTATGAAATGAGCAAAAACAAAGTGACCCATAAATTCAAGATATATATCAGTCATAAAAAGTTAATAAGTTAACATACCATTTAAACTAGGGTATGGAAAAGGTATTTGTTATTTTAGAATAAAATATAGTCCTTTAGTTGGAGATATAATGTAGAACTTCTGCTAGTAATGCAGCATTGCTGGCCTATCTAAACCATGAGAGAAGACTTAGCTGATTCACTTATGTACAGATCACTTATGAGATAAAATGCATGAAATAAAAATTTAAAAAATTAAGATTGAAGCATCAACATAGTATCACTGTATAAAAAGCTTTACCTTAATATAACACCAGCTAATTCAAACACATAAATATACATGCAATTAAATACTAAGTTTGAAAAAAAAAACTGTAAGGGAAAACAAGTTTAAACAATAATCAATTAAATGCAACCAAACTGAAGAGAAGGGAGTAAAACAAAACAATTGTG
Source organism: Protopterus annectens (assembly GCF_019279795.1). Taxonomy (NCBI): domain Eukaryota; kingdom Metazoa; phylum Chordata; order Ceratodontiformes; family Protopteridae; genus Protopterus; species Protopterus annectens. The sequence continues at coordinate 1,334,676,685 of NC_056731.1, read as the reverse complement.
TGTTCGGCAAGGAACATTAGCAGCCCATTTTGCTACTTTATTACAGCATCGCTGAAGTAGGTAGCATTAGGTAGCTTGCAGATTTATAAAAATAGCAGTACCCCTTATAGAAGGATTGGAACTAAGTGATTTGTATCAATGGTTTTCCTAGTGTAATTTGTAAGTTATGGCTTTATCCCATAGATGGCACCAATGTTTTTATTTTTTTTAACTACTTGTTTTGTATGAAAGTCAAAATTTTATATTTTAATCAATTGCCATCCCTAGAAATTTTGCATGGGTTACTAGTGCACAGTTAAAAAAGGAATTATGTTGTAAGAAAATTACGTGGGGATAAATAAGAGTAGTTTATAGTCTGTTTTGGATTCAGGAGCAGCTGTGAGTCATAGAATCAATGTTTAATGGATAATGGGGATTCCTGGGTTATCTGTTGAAGTTTTTCCAAATTCTTGGCAGAGTAGGTTATGGTTGAATCATCTGCATACTGAATGGTGGTATCTTGTTTATTTGCTTTGAGGATTGTTTATGAATATGTTGAAAATTATTGGGTCCAGAATAGACCCTTGAGAACAACTACTGCTACAGGGAGAAAGGAGGAGAGGTCTTCCATGACATGCCCTGTTGTCTGCAAGTATAGAGCTGGTGGGTCTAGAGCCAAAGAAGAGAGCTTATGTAACAAAGACTGGTGGGCTACAGTATTGCAGGCCTTTGATAGGTGTAAGTACTGCAGATACAAGGTTGCCTTCATTTCTGCTTTCACTGATGGGGAAGGTAAGGACAAAAAGCGTATATAGATGAAATCCATATTGTCTTGGAGACAGATTACTTATTACAGAGAAAATTAAGTAGATGGGTTTGGATACAGTTTTCTAGCACTTTAGCAAGAGGTGACAGAATGATGACTGGTCAATAAATGGGAGGGATTTTTTGGAATTCCCACCTTTATACAGACAGAATTTGTAATATTTCTTTCTGGAGTTTGAACATTAACTTTCCTTGACTGAGCAGTTGATGGCAATTAGTATTGGCATAATTTTTGGCCTGGAATAGACCCTTGAGGAACACCTACTGCTACGGTGACAAAAGAGAAGATGTCTACCATTTCATACAGTGTTATCTGCTAGTGAGAGAGCTGTTAAACCAGGATAGAACTAGTAGGTCAAGACCCAGTGATGAAAACCTATTTAGTAGGTCATAGCATCAGCTACAAGATTGATGTATTCTTATGGTAGGCTGTTTGGGGTTAGAGTAGTGGCTTTTGGCTTGAGAAGTCTTTAATTGTGAGCATGGACTAGACGCATTGTTTATTGGTGTGTTAAGTAAGTTCAAATGATAGGGGTAGAGTTAGGAGCCAAGTTTCTTAGCAGAAATATTATACTATTGATGAAATATGAGCTAAATTGTATGTCAGTGAGTTCATAGCAATCATCAAGAGAGGTAGTTGATAGAGTTGGTTGACCTGGATGAAAGAGCTGATTGAATGTGGGCCATAATAATTTAGGGCTGAATTGATCTGAATTTTGTAGGTTTGTGCAATTGATTGTCTAATCTGATTTTGCTTTTAAATGGGTTTCTCAACTGTTCATATTCAGTAGGGTAGCTTCAGGTTTATTCTCTTTCCACTTGTACCAAGCCCTGTCCCGTTGATTCATTAAATGTTTACTTTGGGTTTAATAAACCATTCATGGCTCACTAAAACAAGTGTGCACTTTAGTCTGCTACGTACACACACCACTCTGATTTATATTCAGAAAGTAGTTCTACATGCCGTGTGGAGTTACACAAACCCAGTAAACATGGTGGCATGCTAATTACAGCATAAGCAGCTGAATTGTATGCTAATCAACCAATCCAAGATGGAGGAGCTATTCAACAAGCTGTAAAGCAATCATATACAATTAAATGTAGGTTTTGGCCTCAAATTCCAAAATCTATTGGAATACAGCCATGGAAACTACTCTACATGGAAAGAAAGTTGGGGGCTACTGCTGCTCTTCTTCATGGGTATGTGCAATAGGCCTGTATTCAAATGAGACACTGAGGCATGAGAAGGGTTCAAATCACATATTGTATCAGGAGCTGTAACTGGAACATATACTTCAAAACTTCATTTGCTTACTGACTGAGTCATTACTTCTAATACACTCTAATGTGCATCTCTATTCAAGATTGCACTCACACTGCATAACTATGCAAAATGGCACTGATTTTGCACATGTTCAGTAACTTATATGCATGTGCACTCATTACAGTGGCTGACTAGGTACAGTATACACACTGATCTACAAGGCCCAAGTCTATGCTGCTTATGCTGGTAATAGACCTAGGCCAAGAAGAAGAAGGATGATTTGACCCCATTTAACATTTCATGGTCTGCATGAGGTGAAAATACTAGAGCACTACAGGGTGAAGACACATCACAGGAACTCTGCAACCTCTGCTGTCCTCAACTGAGATCAAGGGCAAACTAAGGAGAATCAATGCCTGTGGAGACTAAGGTATGTGTAGCCCTTAGAAGTTTAACTACAGAAACCTTCCAGAGACCAACAGGGGGCATGCTGGGTGTGTCATAGGCATCAGCATCCAGGATTCTACAACAATTCTTGAATGCTATGCTACAGCATGCACAGCATGCCAGTGACTATATATCTATCAACATCTATATCTATGTAACTATATATTTGTTGTTGTTCATCAGTCATTGTCGACGATGATCAAGGACATCACATCAAGGAGGTTGACTGAGTACAGTGTGTCCAGCTGTGGCTGATCAGTCCGATGTGGGTTCGGAAAGCTCTGCCACACATCAGGCACAAGTGGTCATTTGGGTTGGTTGGCAAAGAGTTGGCTGTGGATTTATGCAGCTCACGCTTCCTCTGTGCCTCTGTGGTCCTACTCTGCTCATAGGAGGTAGCACCTTTGCTGATGCAGTTTCGCCAGGTGGGGCGGTCTTGTACTAGGGTTTCCCAGGAGTCTGGGTCAATGTCAAAGGTCTTCAGAGAGACTTTCAGCAAGTCCTTAAAACACATTTTCTGCCCACCTTCTGTGCATTGGCCTCCTGCAAGTTAACCATAAAACAGTCTCTTGGGGAGGTGTGTGTCTGGCCTGCCCACCTCACTTGGGCTCTCCTCAGCAGGGTGTAAATACTTGGGCAGTCCAGCTTGAGATAGGACAACTGTGTCTGGAACTTTGTCCTGCCAGGTAATTTTCAACAGCCTTATTAAGCAGTTCATATGGAAGCAATTCAGCTTTTTGGCATGACATTCATACACAGTCCATGTCTCACAGGCAATACAACTGTCTTGTACACCTTCGGCTTTGTGGACAGTTTGATGCCTCTTCTCTCCCACACTGACTCCCGCATCCATCCAAATGTGGAGTTGGTGATGTGTGTGTCTACCTCATCGTCAGTGTTCACAAATCTGGAGAGTGTACTGCTGAGATATGTAAACATGTCAACAGCCTTCAAGATCTCACTTTCATCAGTGATAGTTGGTTCTGCATACGTCTTCTGAGGTGCAGACTGATGCAAAACCTCAGTCTTCTTGGCATTAATTGTGAGGCTGAAGTTTCTGCAGGCAGTGGAAAAGCAGTTCATACTCTGCTGTATCTGGGCCTCTGTGGCAGCATTGAGTGCACAGTCAGCTGCAAACAGGAAATCGTGCACAAAGTCCTCTTCAACCTTAGTCTTGGCCTGTAGCCTCCGCACGTTGAAGAGCCTGCCATCAGTCCTGTATCTGATCTTGATGCTGGTTTCTTCATCATTGCAGAAGGCATCTGCCAGTATGTCCAAGAATGTCATGCTGAACAGCATGGGTGCCAATACACAGCCTTGCTTGACTCCATTGGTGACTGGGAAGGCATCAGAGGAGTCTTCCTCATCCAGTACTTGAGCAAGCATGCCATCATGGAACTGGCACACCATACTGATGAATTTGCCTGGGCAGCCAAACTTCTCTATGATCTGCCATAGCCCCTCATGACTGACTGTGTCAAAGGCTTTGGTCAGGGCCATGAATGTTGTGTAAAGGTCCCCGTTTTGTTCCTGGCACTTCTCCTAAACTTGATGTGCTGCAAATATCATGTCCAGTGTTCCTCAGCCCTCTCTAAAGCTGCACTGACTCTCTGGCAAGTGTCCATCTTCCATGTGTTGAATGAGGTGGTTGAGGACTCTGGCAAGGATTTTGCCAACAATGACCAGAGAGAGATTCCTCTGTGGTTGTCACAATACTGCCTATTTCCCTTTCTGTTGTAGAGATGGACAATGGAGGCATCCTTTAGCTCCTGAGGGATAACTTCATGTTTCCACATGGTCTGGAAGAGCTTGGTGAGCTTCTGTAACAAGACTAATCCCCCTGTCTTGTAGATTCTGGATGGAGATGGAATGGAGTCAAGAGCCTGGTGCTTTACTATTGGAGAGAAGCTCAATTGCTTCCTTATCCTCCGATTCCTTTGAGGGTTCTGCCAGGGAGGTGTTAATGGTGACTTGCAGAATGCAGTCAATGGTTTAGGCATTGATTGAGGAAGGCCTATTCAGAACATTGTTGAAGTGCTGAGCCCATCTTTCCAGGATGGCTTTCTTGTCAATGAGTAGGGTGGACCCATTGGCACTGAGCAGTGGTGATGTTTCAGAGGACTGTGGCCTGTAGATGGTCTTCAGGGCATCATATAAATGCTTGGAGTTGTTGCTATCAGCATACTTCTGGATCTCATCTGCCTTTCTGCTGAGCCAGGAGTCTTGCATCTCTCTGAACTTTGCTTGCACCTTGGTTTTGATGGAGTTGTGGGCTGCTTTCTTGGAGATGGATGTAGTGTCTTGCAGGAGGGATCTGAAGGCTTCATGCTTCTTATCCAGCAGCTTCTGAATGTCTTCATCATTATCATCAAACCAGTCCTGGTGTTTGCATGTGCTCAGGTCCAAATGATCGAGAGCAGTGTTGTAGACCACATCCCTAAAGGCATCCCAGTCCTCTTCTGCACCTTTGGTGCCAAAGTTGAGTTGGTCAAGCTTACTGTTAAGGTCCTGGTGCACAGAGTGCCATTCTAACTTGCTGACATCCAGGCACCTATTGGTCTTTGTCCCCTGTGGGTGCCACCTTGGCTGAATGCGCAGGTTGAGTTTTGAGAGGATCAGTCTGTGGTGTGTCCAGCAGGCTGCTCCACACATGGCCTTAGTCACTCTAACATCCTGCCTGTCCCTTCTCCTTACTATGACATAATCAATGAAATGCCAGTGCTTGCTGTGTGGATGCATCCAGGACATCTTGTTGTAGTTGGGTAGGCAGAAGACTGTGTTTGTAATCAACAAGTCACGAGCTGTGCAGGTCTTCAGAAGTAGATGACCATTGCTGTTGTTTTTGCTGATGCCATTCCTCCTAGTGACACCCTCCCATGTCTGGTTGTCTGCACCAACTCCGGCATTGAAGTTGCCTAAAGATATACAATTTATTTATTTTTTTCCCATACAGATAAGACAGAGCTATAACTATGAAGGATTTCTACTCCATAGCACATTTCCCTGAAGTCTTGGGTGCCATAGACTGCATGCACATCAAGATCAAACCACCACCTTGAAAACAGAGACACATCTGTATAAACAGAAAGGGCTTCCACTCCATTAACTGTCAGGTCATGTATAACACTAAGGAAATCATCCTGGATATGTGTGCTGGCAACCCTGGTAGTTTCCATGACTCCCATATCTGGCACATCTCTCATCTCTACCATATAGGAGGGATATCCCAAAAGGTCATTTACTGGGAGATGCTGAATATGTACTCAAACCATAGCGGATGATGGCCATCAGAAATGCACACACACCCATGATCTATGATAGTTTTGTTTGAGTGTGTGTCTGCGCGCATGTGTTTGGGATGAAGTCAAGGTTCCAGTGCCTAGACTCAGAGGGGGCCCTGCAGTACAATCCCTGCACTTGTGCTGAAATTCCACCACCACTGGCAAGGTCATCACAGCCATATGCATATGAGGACTCTAAGAGGGGGAACTGCTAGCCACTATGGGTGAAGGTAGACATACACATGCACAATGTGCCTTTGCCCTGGCCAAGAGGCAATGGAGAGCACACAAGCTGACCACTTAAGGGGGTATGACTTTCCTCTTATGGAAATACATACAGTTTATGCCAAATAATGCTCACAACCTTTACTTACCCATGCAATGGCTGTGTACTGCTAGCATCACAGAGTCAGCCTCAAATTAAAACGGTTGTGACTGCTTGGCTATCAAGGTAAATGCTGAACCTGGAACAAGAAAATAAATGAGTAAGAATATAAATGAATGGCAGATCCTCACATACTGCTACTTGCAAATGTACCCAAGTGTGAGCTGAACAGCAATGACATCAGTATGTGACAGGACTGACTTATGTCAATAGATGTCTGCGCTTTATCAACTAATAGGCCTCATGCATTATAGATACATGCAATACAAAAACCTGTACAACTGCAGGACAGTTTTCAAAATAGGATCAGCAACACATATATATTTGGCACTCAGTCAGTTATGCACCCTGTGCATCAGAAAAAAAACACATATGTATCTCTGAATCCAAAAGATTGAAACAAGGCGATGGCACAGTTATCATCATTGTTAATTATCAAATGGCCAATGAGACAGAATGAGGTGCAAGCCTCATGAATGATTCGTGTGTGTGTGTGTGTGTGTGTGTGTGTGTGTGTGTGTGTGTGTGTGTGTGTGTGTGTGTATGGGCACTCAAGGTGAAATGCGTGTGCAAGTGTCTGCAAGAGCATAGCCAAGCTCTGTACTAGCTCTGTGTCCTGGAATGTCAGACAGGTATGAGCCATGCATGGTAGAGGTAACAGTTCATTATTATTGCCCCCGACCATGAGAACTGGCTCTGCCAAGAGTTGCACTGCCATGTCCATGCCCACAGTCAGTTGTGCTGGTGGTACCTGAACATGAATGATGTCTGCTGGACAAGCTCTCCTCACAAGTACATCCAGGAACATGACCCAGTGGCCTATCATGTCTGGGTGTGGACACCTCAACCACTGTTTGAGCAGTGGAATTAGTGTCACTACTGAAGTGGGATTGAATATGACCATGTTGGCTAATGGCAGATGATGCTGCTGACCTATGTTCACATGGATGCTGCTCTCCTCCAGACATTCCATCATAGACACTGCCTGTTACATTGTGTCATCCTTCTGATCCATTGAATTGGCCACACAGTGGATGCAGTTACACATGTCAGCTCATGCTACATTTAGAGCTCTAAGCATGTCCTTGGAGGCCCCAGTGGAACATACCTGCACCTCCATGACAGCTCTAAACATATGTCAAGTGGCACATAATGACACACTAGGATACAACATGCCTCCTTTGACCACCTCTAACATTCCTCTTACATGGCACCTTGCCGACACTTTGGCTATGGCCAAAATCAACTGGAACTGAAGACACACTGAAGACACAGTAACCACACTACCCTGATCAAGGGTGCCACCCTCCAACTGTACAATATCGGTGGGTTCAGTGGAATGGCTATGCATAGGCATACTGACTGTGCCTGATGGAAATCCAGGGAATGGATGAGACTCAACCTTGGTGTCATATTCAGCCTCTGCACCCACTGAATGTGCCTCTGTTTGGCCACCATCATCATCAGATCCTACCCACACTCTGACATCAGGTGGCAGGGGTCTTACACTTCCACTGTCAGGATCATATGTGATAATAAATTAACAAGCAAAGGAATGAAATTACTACTACATTAAACATTAAAACATTGTATATGATACCAAAGTAACACTGGTCCCACCATCACAGATGGTACAGCAATACAGACCGTCATTACACCCACCTCGCACATACAGATAAATGCATATATCTGAAGAATGGTCATCAGTAAGCAAAGAAAAATGTTCTTGCCATGTGCAGATGACACCACACTTTGTAGGAAAGAAATGAAGCAAGGGAAGGACAGTAGTTAAACATCACAATGGGAATAACACAAGGGGGCAGTGAATACACAATTGCTTGTATGTCCTGCAAGAAATAGCTGGAACTGAAACTTGGCCAACATGTCCACATACAGCCCATGTGTAATGAACAACTGTGTCATATTAAGTCTGTTCACTTATCAATAGTTACAGAAAAAAAATTCCCCAGGAAGTATTACTCAAATTATATATTTTATTTCACAAGCAAATCTAAACACTTGCCATATGTAAGCTTACCTGGAAGGTGCTCCTGGGACACAGTTGTCCTCCTGGCCACATCAACACTGACATCAATCACATGTTGGTGTGCAGTTTCCATTGAGCTGTCTGGATCTCTGACAGTGGACAGGAACTCTTCATTGGTGTCAGTGTGGTCTCAGTAGCAGCACCCAATTCCCCAGGAAGTATTACTCAAATTATATATTTTATTTCACAAGCAAATCTAAACACTTGCCATATGTAAGCTTACCTGGAAGATGCTCCTGGGACACAGTTGTCCTCCTGGCCAAGTTTGGGTACTATAATCCTATGTGACATAAAACAGAAGGATAAAACACAAATATCACATAACTAATGTCTTACTTGCATACATATTTGTCAACATTAAGCACTGGAAGCATAATTGTCATTTAGTGAAACTGAAGGTTATGTGGTTGTTCCACTTTCTTCTCACACACAAACCAAGGTTAGTCCAAACTAAGGAATACCACTTAAATAATGTATTATGTTTCCCACTGAAATATTAGGATGCTTACACATTTTCAACAGAAAAGCACATGAAACACGCTTTTGTTCTTGCAACACACACAAATGGTAGGTGGCCATACCTCTCAACTGTCCAGATTTTCAAAGAATGCCCTAATTTTTGCCTCATATTTTTTGCCTATTTCTCTTAAAATTGTGGTTTTCTCTCAAATCACTGGCAAATCATTGAATATAGAAAATAATGGCAGACATTTGAGTTTCAGACCTCATATCCTTTAGAAAATCTTTGCTAATGCAAAACCTGTATTTGTGAAATGTAAATGCTTGTTAAAAATGCCTGTGTCAACAGTGATGTATAAGAAGTGCATACAGATAAAAGTTCCCATTTTCACCTGGATATATACATTGATTTATAACATATTTGTAACTTGTTACAACATCTAGAATGTTCTTGAATAACACAAGCATACCTTAGTAAAATTAGAAGCCATCTCTGCAGATAAATCATCTTCAAAGGAATAACAATCGTCTATTTTGTCCAAATACACGTCTCTTTACCTTCAACTTCCCTAGCTACACTGTTACCTTTTTATTGTGTAGATTCAGTCTTCTGAGCACACTGAAATGCAAATGAAGTGTGAACTCATTATAATTGCTGAATACCAAACTTTTGACTTTGTGTAGCATAGTATAGGCTGTACAACACTGTTAGTTCCTAATATCTTGCAAGTGTGAATAATTAGTGAGAGAGAGAAGGGAGGCATAACAGTAATTCAGACTACCTTTCCTGCAGTGGGTGTCACTCAGGATACAATTACAAAGTGTAGAAGTGACTTTAGGAAGCTTTGAAATGCAACTGAACAGCACACATTTATAATTTTTGTTCAATAGTAGCCAAACTATTATGCCGGTGCTGATAAATGTTTTTCACTGTTAAGTATGGTTTATAACACAGTTAAAGGATTATGATACAAAATGGTCTATAGACTGCATGTCTGAGATTACAGCAGAGATAATTGAAGAATGAACACAATACATAGAAAAGACAGAGCTGCATTTTTGCAAACATATTCATAAATGGCTGTGTGATCATTGCAGTAAAATGTAAACCACACATGTATAACCGGCTGTGAATGTACAAGTGTATATCCTATTAGTACTGTAGAGGAAATGGTAATTGCTTGTGTTTACATGATTTGCTTTTCTGCTGTAAAGTTGTGTCTGTGGCAAACAGAGATAACCCACTCTCACTGTGCTTTGTGCTTTCATTAGTATGATAGTTCAAATCCACAGCTGTGTAAAATTAACATGTTAATTTTTTTTCTTATTAATATTTGTGTGGCACATGGCTTAGTGCAAACATGGTGAAATGTATAAATATTTAAAATTTAATGGCAGTTGCCTTGAAAAGTGCAATCCTGTTATGCATCATTGCACAGCGGTCTGCAGCTTGGATGATAAAGACAGCATAAATTACACATGCAGCTTAAGTGTGTGTGTGTGTGTGTGTGTGTGTGTGTGTGTGTGTGTGTGTGTGTGTGTGTGTGTGTGTGTGTGTGTGTGTGTGTGTGTGTGTGTGTGTGTGTGTGTGTGTGTGTGTGTGTGTGTAGCACACCTTGTAAAGTCCTCGAGGCATATAGCACATAAGATAGGTCAATTATGGTTTGAGTCCCACTGTATTTTTTTAATGATAAATGATGATAACATTTTTTACAAAGGTAATGTATTTTCATCTTTGCCTGTCTCATTTGCATGTTGCTCACCTATGCATAAACATGGTTTACAGCTGCAGACAAAAATGATATATTGCTACTTTCAAAAAAGAAACATTACTTGTTTTGCCTTTCTTTGCACAAACAAGTGGTGTTACACATATATCAGCACTCTGGATAATGCTGATTGAAAAAAAATAGCTGTGCTGCCAAACTTTTCCTGTGGTACCACATATAAGCTCATAACTGTACCACAAGAGAGGCAGCTTTCTAATCCAGCTCACTCCAACATAAAATAACTATATATAGGAGGTGGATTGTGCATGCTCATGACATATCTATTATATGTGTAACTGTGTGTATCAGTGCAATTATGCCTCTGTAATTAAAAATGTATTTTCTGACCTGAGATGGACTTAATACAGTCATCTCCACAACACACATAACACAAGTATAGCTGTAAAATAGAAAAATATATATCCTGTGGTCTGTGACAGAACTCAGAAATAATTCTCTCTGAAAGTAATACAGGTATATGCAGTTCCAGTATATTGTCAAACATTACTCCTGCAACACACATGAGAATGCATAAACCAGGACCTTGTCAGGTCACATACATATATGGTTAACTGAAGTGTAGCACCCCTCACTCTCTAATGTGTCCATATAATTAATGATAATGTTTGACAAACACTTCTTCTATAGCAATGATGAATCAACTGCTATGTTTAAATATATAGTGGATATAAAAAGTGTACACACCCCTCTTAAAATGTAATTTTTTGTGATATAAAAAGATGTGACTACAATAAATCATTTCAAAACTTTTCCCATAAGTGTGCACACCCTTAAATGACTACTTTGTTGAAGCACCTTTTGATTTAATTACAGCATTCAGTCTTCTTGGGTAGGAGTCTATCAGCATGGCACATCTTCACTTGGCAATATTTGCCCACTCTTCCTTGTGAAAGCATTCCAAATCTGTTAGATTGTGAGGGCATCTCTTGTGCACAGCCCTCTTCAGGTCACCCCAAAGATTTTCTATTGGATTTAGGTCTGGGTTCTGGCTGGGCCATTCCAAATCTTTAATTTTATTCTGGTGAAGCCATTTTTTTGTTGATTTGGTGTATGCTTGGGGGTCATTGTCATGTTGAAAGGTGAAATTTGTCTTCATCTTCAGCTTTCTAGCAGACACCTGAAGGTTTTGGGACAAAGTGATTGGTATTTGGAGCTGCCCATAATTCTCTCCACCTTGAGTAAAGCCCCAGCTCAGCTGAAGAAAAGCAACCCCAAAGCATGATACTGCCACCACCATGCTTCACCATGGGGATGATGTTCTTTTGGTGATGGGAAGTGTTGTTTTTGCGCCAAACGTACCTTTTGGAATTGTAGCCAAAAAGTTCAACCTTGGTCTCATCAGACCATAACACATTCTCCCACATGCTTTTGGAAGACTTGATTTGTTTTGCAAATTTTACCCAGGCTTGAATGTTTTTCTGTGTAAGAAAAGGCTTCCGTCTTGCAACCCTAATAGGCAGACATATGGAGAATATGGGAGATTGTTGTCACATGTAGTACACAACCAGTACTTGTCAGAAATTCCTGCAGCCCTGCAGCTCCTTCAGTGTTGTTGTAGGTCTCTTGGCAGCCTCCCTGATCAGTTTTCATCTTGTCTTTTTATCAATTTTGGAGGGACATCCAGTTCTTTGCAATATCACTGTTGTCCCATATAGTCTCCACTTTTAATGACTGTCTTCACTGTGTTCCATAGTATAGCCAATGCTGTGGACTTTTTTTGTGCCCTTCTCCTGCCTGATACCTTTCAACAATGAGATCCCTTTGATGCTTTGTAAGCTTTCTGTGAACCATGGCTTTTGCTGTAGCAGGCAACAGAGTAAATGTCAGGAAAATCCTACAAGGACAGCTGAACTTTATTTGGAGTTAATCAGAGTATCTTAACTGATGTCAGATGTGTACCCAAAAAGACTGAATGTTGTAATTAAATCAAAAGGTACTTCAACAAAGTATTAGTTTAAGGGTGTGCACACTTATGCAACCAGCTTATTGTACGTTTTTTATTTTTTATATTTTATATTTTTTCCCCTAACAGATTTATTTGTTTTTCAATTGAATTGTACATGTTATAGGTCACATTAAAGGTGGGACAAGTTTTGAAATGCTTTATTGTGGTCTCATTTTTTTATATCACAAAAACCTGGCATTTTAACAGGGTCATTTACACTTTTTATATCCACTGTATGTATTCTCTGTTTTACATAGGTTTTAATCACACATTGTACAAATTACTTTAATCAGTGTGTAAGGCCCCATAAAATGCGTTGAGTCATAAAATTAATCCACCCAGCCTCAAGTCTTAAAAGCCAAGTCATTTAACATATCACTGCTGACCACTGGACAAACTGTTGTCAGGTCTCACACCACACATGCCATAAATTAATGCCAACTGTCACATAATAAAAGAAAAAACAAAACCGTTTGGAGTGAGCACTAATAGAACACAAATAAAATAAACAGTGCTCGAACAAGGACTTTACAATAAGCTCCACATCCAGTCGGTAATAAGTCAATAAAAAGTCGTTTTATTGTGATAACTCCATAAAATTGAAGTTTAGCGCCTTCATCCCTCCATCAATACTCTGGGACATCATCAGAACAATGAGTAAGAGGGTTCCAACAGCTAAGCCATCTCCTAACACGTAATCCAAGAAGGAATCCCGGTGGAAATTGACAGCAACCCATTTTGGAAAAAATGTTTTGTTCCAGAAATAGAAACCAACTTACTACTCGTTTTCATTTGAAAACTAGTACAATTTATACCAAACCCAGGACTACTTCCAGAACTGCTCATGAGGTGGCTTAGCTGTTGCAACCCTCTTACTCATTGTTCTGATGATGTCCCAGAGTATTGATGGAGGGATGAAAGTGCTAAACTTCAATTTTATGGAGTTATCACAATAAAACAACTTTTTATTGACTTATTATGGACTGGATGTTGAGCTTATTGTAAAGTTCTTGTTCGAGCACTGTTTATTTCAACTGTCACATTAACCTTAATGTTTCATAAACTGTCTGTTCGGCATTGTTGCTCCCCACTTAACATCATGCAAATGCATTTGGCATGGTTGTGTGGGTTTGTGCATTGGGCATCAAGTACAATATCACAAATTGATGGGAAAATACTTTAACTGCTGTTGGATGACTTGCGCAGACAGGGCAGAAGCTAGAAAGGAAGGTACACAATCCAGGTGCACTCCTAATTAAAGTGCTACAACCATAGGCTGCCTCAGAGGGACTAAACTGGGTCTCAGTAAGAGGCTGAGGCTGGGAAAAGTCTATCCAAGGCTGTCTCCAGTGCAACTGGCATTCCTCACACTAGGGAGCAATGCAGCCATCCTTAAAATGAACTGAAACGGCACAAGCAGGTACAACTCAACCACTGGCTGGATGAATTTAGGACTGTTGACATCCCACAGCTGTGTAAGTATACCGATAAAGCAACTTTAACTGATATAGAAAGTTGGAGATAGGCAAGACTGGTATGCATAATGCTTTTTACACAAGAAAACTGTACAAACTAAAACTTCACAAAAAAAATATGGATCAGGTGAAACATGTTACTAAAGACCACTCAGTTTATTAATTCCACAGCAAATAGGAAAAGTATGAACCGCTTTTCGTCTGGCATACTAACCAGACTTCATCAGATACATTTAGTTCTACAACAAGTCTTCCTTTTAAACGTTTTCAAATCAAATCACATGACTCCCAGACCATTAAATAAAACAATTAAACAATTAAGGTGATTACTTCCTTAGGTTACCCCATTCTTCCTCACTTTAATAGTCATCATTTAACTCCCCTATCTAATATATTCAATTATATCAACTATGTATTAAAACAAGTATACATGTGTATGAATATAAGTAAAATGTAAAGAAACATATGATGTACTGTGAGTAAAACATAATAGATCACATTTATCGTACGTTTATCTCATCAGGCTTTTGAGTTTTAACACACAAGTGATCAAATAAACCTCATTTAAACCTGACAAATGACAAAAGTCAAGTCTCAGTTGCCATAGCAGTTCAAGTTTTTCTAAGAATAAACTTGATGGACCGCACCTTTCATTTTCATCTGTTAAAATGTGGTCAATAACTCTGAATTAAAAAAAAATGGTTGGGATATTCTACACAATGTCTAGCCAGGGCATTATCTTGTTTTTGCTTGTTTATAGCATATACATGCTCAAATATTCTATCACATAACCTGCGGTCTGTTTTTTCAATGTAAAAAGCTGGACATACCTGACACTGGGCCAGGTAAATAATAGATTTTGAATTACAATTATATTTACTCTTCACTGAGTAGTTCTTAGCCCTGACTGTATATCTCTCTCCTGTTACAACATATTTACATTGGTTACACATTTCGCAGTGGTACATCCCTCCAAACAACACAGGTATCTTTGGGGATTGTACAGTCAAGTAGTTATACACATTGACATCAATTGTCATATCTATGAACATGTCATTGATAAAAGTTCTTATTCTATTGTATGCTATATTAAGTTAATTTAGGCTAACTTTTACATACGTGTTTTTTCCAAGTAAACTCTCCATCTTCTCAAGGTATTGTGTGTTGTTCATCGCTACTAATCCTCCACCCTTATCTGGTTGCATGATGCGCACTGGTAGGCTTCTAAAATTGTCCAAAGATAATCTTTCATCTTTCGACATATTATTCCCCCTAACATTTTTAATTTTTTTACTGAACAAATTTCTAAAATAAATTTCGCAAATGCAGTCAAACATACCAATAATTGGGTGAATGGGTGGGTTAAATGTACTTGCTATTCTCATTTCCTGTGGGCCCTGAAAATTGTTACCAAATAATGTTGTTAAGTTTAGTTTTCTAATAAATATTTGAAATCCAACAGCAATTCTGCTATATCACCTCTTTCAGATGGGACAAACGTTAAATCTTTTGCAAAAAGTTCAATCAGGTCTTTCCCAATTTCAAAGTCTGTATAATTGTACACTTTAAAGTCTTTCTTTTCGTTTGTGACAATAGTAAGAACATAGGCAGACCCAGATTCTTCAACATTACTTACTATTTCTTCCAGTTGTTCGCTCCCCGGGTATTGCAATTCCGCATTTGGTACTTGAGGTTTGTCTCAAAGTTCTTCCCTCTCTGTCCTGAGTATTTTTTTTTGTTGTTGTTGTTGGCCATTCTGTTGGTTTTCATGACCCTGTCCATTAAATAACCCACCTCTACTGTCACTCTCCAGATATTCCTCTGTTATGTTATCGGAATTGCTTGCCCCCGCATTTGCAGTCATCACTTCCTCTTGTCTTAATGTTGGTTGATTACTCGTGTGGGTGGGGTAAGTTTGACCACCCACTACCAGTGACATTCCATGCCTGTGAAGGAGGAGGTTTTGGATAAGCAGTCCCTTCTTTGTATTCTTTTAAATCCCGCCTAAGTTTTTTAATTTTAATTTCTTTTGATTTTTCCAACTTCTGGCTAATGCTGTTGAAAGTTCTGATATACTCAAACTGGTAATGGTTAAAATCACTGTTAGCTTTTATTTCCTGGTTAGACATAATGCTTTTCTCTTTTTCACTCCTTTTTTATTTTTCAGCTACTCCCAAGATTTCAGGGAACAGGAAGGCACATGCTGAACACTTGCAAAGATTCACAGAGGCAAGGGGTATGTATGCAACACAAATGAATATGATTTTATTAAAATTATTGCTCTTCCATACATTGCTATCAACTTAAGCATGCAGATCTTAACTGTAAAGCAAACATTTTTGTCTTGTTCTGTAGTTCACGGCAGTTGTAGTAGGCAAGTGTAGTAGTGTTTTCATATTTGATGGAACCCTAGTAATAAATACATTCTAATTAAAAAAATATCATTATTTATTTATTTATTTATTTATTTTATTTTATTTTATTTTATTTTACATTTGTTGACCGGGTTGGTCCAACTGGATACATATCCATTTTCAGTGGAGACCCGGGGAGAAAAGCTCCAAAGAACAGAGGTACATAAACAAATATAGTGACAAAACTTAGAGTAATAAGTCAGCTAACATTTATATGCAAAATAAAACAGTAGGTAATAGTATATAAAATTCAATAGTGATACAAGTTAGTAAAGATGGATTATCAGGACTACATAGTGGACCCTTAAGGTTAAGGGCTGGGTGGAGGCCTGGGTAAGCCAGGTTGAGCCGGGGGTGTGAGCTATTAGTCTGGATTAGAGCATGGGCATAGCCATTGGGATTTTAATAGAGCTCGGAGTTGAATTTTGAATTGGTGCAGAGTGGGTGTAAGTCTAAGGTTGCTTGGGAGGGCATTCCAGGGTTTGCCAATGGAATTGGCATATAGAGCTTCACCACCTGAGTTATTAGATTTAATGGTTAACACTTGAATACTTTTGGATGACCTAAGGGATGTAAGATTGGAGTAGGGGGTAAGTATATTGTTCAGTGAGGGAGTTTTATCAGGATGTTTAATAATTTTGAATGCCTCAGTAAGTTGGTTGAGTTTGAGGATGTTGGGCAATTCTAGCCATCCCAGTGTCTTTAGATTTAGGTAGTGATGGGTGCGGTAGGGCATTCCGGTAATGAATCTGGCTATGTGGTTATAGGTAGTGGATAGTTTATTAAGCTCTTTCTTGTGAAGGAAGGAGAATATTGGGGAGGCATAGAGGAGTGTGGAGAGGAGGTGGGTACGGGCAATGGTTAGTTTGGTGTGAGGGGTTAAGAATTTCTTTATTCTATACATGGACCCAAGTTTCTTGTTAAGTGATTTAATGGTCTGGTTAACATGGATATCAAATCTAAGTTTGTGGTCTATTGTCACCCCAAGTAGTTTGGTGTGGGTGACAGGATAGATTATGGTTCCATTATTAGAGGACACAGCGAAGGTTGAGATGGGGGTATAAGGAGGTTCCATTCCGTACGTAGTAGCTGGAGTGGGGAAGAATAGAAGCAATTTGGTTTTGGTTGGATTAAGTAGGAGTTTTAAATCTGAGAACCATTTTTCGACTATAGAAAAGCAGTTTTGGGTTGTGACTTGGAGTTTGGTGAGAGAGTCGTCGGAGCAGATTAGGGTGGAGTCATCTGCATATTGAATGCAGGTGGCTTTAGGAAGGATAGAGTGCAGACCATTAATGAAGAGGGAGAAAAGAAGGGGACCGAGAATAGATCCTTGGGGAACACCGATGTTAGTGGGGAGTAGGTCTGAAATCCTGTTTTGCCACTGTACCACCTGTTTTCTACCGGAGAGGTATGCGTTAAACCAACTTATGGTAGTTTTGCTAAGATTAAAGGTTTCCAGTGTATGGAGCAGCTGTTTGTGGTTGACCATATCGAAGGCTTTCGATAGGTCTAGAAAAAGCGCAGAGGATATTAATTTGTTATTCCGGTTGAGGTTAATTGAATCAACAAAGGAGAGGAGAGCCGTGGTTGTGCTATGATGGGGGCGAAAGCCGTGTTGGGTGTTGGACAGGAGATTATTTTGTATGAGGTGGGTAATGAGTTGCTTGTGAATGCAGCGTTCCATAATTTTGGATAGGGGGGAGAGTATTGCTATGGGTCTATAGTTAGTTGTGTCAGTAGAGGACCCTCCTTTGTGGAGAGGAATGATATAAGAGATTTTCCAGATTGAGGGAATAGAGGCTTCGGAAATAGACCGGTTAATTAAGATTGATACAGGGTAGGCTATAGCATCAGATGCTATTTGTAAGTATTTGGCTGGGAGTAGGTCAGCCGCTAGGGTGGTTGGTTTAAGTTTTTTCAGGAGGGTACGAATGTAGAAGGTGGAGGTGGGTTGTAAGTTGAAGGCAGGTTGAGTGGGGTAGTTGGTTGAGGTTGGAGCCAAGGGGGAAGAAGTAAGCTGACTGGCGAGGGACTGGATGGTCTCAGTAAAAAAAGAATTAAAAGAGTTAGCTATTTCGCTTGGATCCTTATCCATGAGTATTTCAGGTGTGGGGGTAGTAGATTTGCCTGGATGGAGGAGGTGATTTAATAATAATATTTAATAATAATTTCATCAAAACTGGCATAAATGCCATATTGTTAACTTAATCTGTATTATCTTCAAAAACATATATGCAATATATGAATATTCCAAGGATTATTTGTTACAGTTCTCAATCTTATTTTTGATTTTGAATACTATAGCTACTGTAATAGTAAAAATAGATTTTTTCTGTAATAAATTATTTTTAGTGACATATAATTGTTCTAATTATATTTTTTCTCCTACCCCACCCTTTGTCTCTCTTTTTTATTTTATTATATGGGCCCCTGCAGCTGGTACAGTGGTATCCTCTGGGAGTATTGGTGGAGGTGGGGATTATGTTACCCACTAGGAGCTGCCAGGCATGGTGCAAGAGGTCTCGAAAAGTAGCATTGATGCAAGTCTCTGCCATCTCAAAATGTTGCTTGTGGGAATGCAGAAAAAAAGCAAAAAACAAATGACAAGCAATCCAGCAAGATGCTGAGGGAGGAGACAGTGATAATTGTTCTGAGGCTTAAGACTAGATTGTCACTGCCACCGTACTTGATGGGCATGTGCATCTGATGTCCCCTATCTCCAGTCATGGTGTCCTCCAACCTTTTTGTGTCCATCACCATCTCTGTGTCTGTCTTGTATGTCTTCTTTGTCTACACCTGCTTCCTCACCTACCTTACCTACCCGACCCTCACATTCCTACATCCTTCCCCAAAATTCCTCTCTTTTTCAAATCCAAAAAATAAAAAAATGGGCACCTGTCTCTGTAAAAAATAATTGTCCCATACATTGTTCACCACTTCTCATGTATGTGTCCTTGACACACTTGATTGGGCTGAATTGGTTATACAACATGAGTGCATTGTTGTCACTCATCTGTGCTGTAATGACTGTCCAAATTCATCCAATTTTCGATACATGTTCATATTACTCTATTGAAAAAGTAAATAGCTATAGTGCTTTTCTAATTCCCTCCTGCAAATTCTTTTGTTCTTCCCGTGCTTGCCCGCCATTTCACCATTTTCCTAACTACTCAATTTTCACACCTTTAATCTAGTTAAAAATAGAATCATACACCACACACATGGCAGAAATACCCCCTAATAAAGCCTTCAGTTTTTGTCCTCTGCATTTGCATGGAGTTTGGCATCACGCGCCGATACTAAGTGATGGTGAATGGCTCTTCATGTCCAATGGCAAAAACTGATGAGTCTTTGCCATCAGACACACTAGTCAGTTTATCTCCATGCAATTCTGGTTAAACTTGCTGCACTAAAGGTATACCGAGTTAAACCAGGGTGAAGGCAATAGTTTGTATTTTGAAACATTTGCTTTGACATTTATTTATGCTGCTGAATCTAGAAAAATGCAAATTCCTGTTGTTGACATAAATCACTCGACTGATGTTTTTTGTTATAGTAACTTCAAGGGTTCGTTTCCAGATGCATCTCTCATCAACAATTTCAAAACTTATCATTTCTCTTGGATATATTATATATTGCTTACTGTACACAAATTAGTATTTAAAGTGATATCCATCCCCACTGCTATCACATATTTAGCTAACCCTGTTCTGCCTGCCATAAGCCTGTTGTCCCTCTCCTAAGCCTTCACTAACCCTATGTCATTCACTTTAAGCTACCTAGCATATAATAGCAATAATTACAGCAGACAAAAGAACATGAACATTAATGTCACATTCAAATAAACAATCATAGGTGTATGTTTATCTCTCTTTATATTCATCCCATCCTCCCATCCATCCAAATACTCTATGTATGTGGATGTATTAGGCTGGTGGATGGTGCCTACAGACTGACTTGACTGTGCTGATGCATAATACTAACATGTTACCTTAATGCAATAGTTTATCATTGTTCATGTACTGTGGAAATTTGTAAAATCATGTGTAGGATTCTGTTAGTGACATGTTCAGGTGATGGATGAAATCTTCATCTAATGTCATGCACAACCTGTCCTTACTTTGACAAAGCATACAGAACACACTTATCTGGATATATGGCCATACATAAATAGTTAACAAATCTGCTGAGTCAGAACTAATCATTTCAAAACATGTACAATCCTATGCCATTACTAGAAAGCTGGACACTCCATTAAATTGTGTTTTGAAGTGAGGCCTACAAAACAGCTAATAGTTGTACAACTGTATAGAGTTAGGCATTAATGAAACAATTGTGGAAGACACACACATACTTTACTGTAGTCATGGCTTGTCACATTTGCAGGAATTATCACATTTGCTTGTGTAATGTAATCCTGACATCTGTTAAAAAATTAACAAGTTGGATTCAAACCCTGTGATATATGTGTTCTGAAGATGAAGTTACTGCTCTTACACCTGCTGCTACAAGGAAAGGTAGGCAGTAGATGTATTTTTTACACTCAGTACTGTCCACAGTGCTAACAGACGTGCATCGCCACTTAGCCTATTTGTGCGAAGGAAGGCAAACCATTAGAAATATTAATATTCTCCCATTTAAACAGAGAAATGCGGTTGCTCATTACTTAACTCTACACAAAGAGGGAAGGGGATAGCAACAGTTTTTAATGTCATAAAGGTTATGAGACAACATTTCCAAAATAAACTACAGTATGAGTACAATAGTATCTATCAGTTATTTCTCCTATAGCATATATGTATAACTAATTATCAAGTTAAAGTTGTATTCATTAAATGTGAATCTCGCATAAGCACTTTGCCATCATTTCTGCAAATCAGTTCCTCTGCAATGCACTATGTATAGAGCTGTTTTGCATTTATTACTATGCTTATTGACAAGTTATTCTTCATCCCATCAAAAGTCATTTAAAAACACAACCAGAGGAAGGGACTTGTTATTGACTGAACACATAATTACTCAGACCTGCCCAAATACACTTGAAAATGGGGCATGTCAGTAATAGATCTAATGTCAACTACACTACAGAAATAAATAGCACAACTGTATTGGTACATTAGTTAAACCTTTATACTGACACTAGACATTGAGATTGTCTTATACATTTCTTACTGTTGACAACAAGTCATCACAATATGAACACACATAGATCAACACTTGCATCCATGCTGTTCACAACATATGTGTGTGTGTGTTTGACTGAAAGTGTATAATGTACACAACTTATTGTGAAACAGATGCATGCATGCCTCAGTTCTGCAACATGCATTAATGACAGCTTATTGCATATAGTTTAAGAAGATGTGTTTTAAAGTATATCTGTACATTGCAAGCAAATCAGAAAATCCAAAGTCCACAATCTGCACACCAGTCTCATAACAGTATATGTTACCTGCAACGTGTAATAATGATGTCATCCTCTAAAAACACCATTATGACAAGAGAAAAAAAAAACAGACTTTGGTGATGGAGCAAATATTAATTACTGTGTTCTGCAGATGGAAAAAATAGGTAAGGGTTCAAGTTGCACAACAGTCAAATTGTGTGTTTGGTGGGTCTATATCATAATATCGAAGTATTAAAAGTTTGAATCACTAAAGTTCGAACTTTAATGATCGAACTTTTAATACTTTGAATGTCAAAAAAAAAAACATTTTAATCCCAAAACAAAAAAAAAACACTCTATGCAGGGGGGCAAGCCCCCCAGCACCACCCACACCCCCTGCTACTTAAATATACCAACTTTGAGATCACACTACAGTGCAATAAAGGGAAAGCTTCCCTTCCCACACTCTACGGTGATCTCTGTTATATGATTCGAGGTTTTAAAACTTCGATCATTAAAAGTCGACCTTTAGTGATTCGAAGTTTTAAACTTTCGAACATATGATAGGAACCCTGTATGCCTGTATTTGTAACTATGTATGTTTGTAGTCAGAAGACCATGACTCTGTGACCTACTGTCATCAATCAAGTCTCATGGAGAACAAAAAGTTTATCATCGTACAAGAATACACAGTCATTTTATACAGGCTTCTCAATATCCTCTTCCAAACATACATTGTTACTATAAAGTGCTCTGCAATTGTAGAAATATCAGACTTGTGCCATGGTGTTTGTGTTAAGTAGTGGGTTCTGTAGATAGGTAGGGGTTCTAATTTCACTGCAGTCAGCTTGTGTGTGTGCATTTATGTTCAGTTAGCTCTCATTCTGGCAGCTATTTTAGAGCAGCATGTGAAATACTCTTACTAACATCTTCTCACCAGACACGTGATGATGTTATCTGCTAGAAAGTATTGACTGACAGTATAGAAGTCAGAAACATGCCATGGTGCTTGTGTTACATGCTGTGACCTGTAAATAGGTCAGTAGGGGGTTCTAATTTCACTGCAGTCAATTTGTGTTCCATTAACTGTCATTGTGGAGACCATTTTAGAGCAGGAAGCGAGATATTCCTACTAAAATTGTCTTCTCAACACACACTGATGATGTTATCTGCTATAAAGTATTGTATCTGATAGTATGAAAGTCAGACTTGTGCCGTGGTGTTTGTGTTAAGTACTGTGTTTTGTGTTTTGCATATCTATATCTATATATATATACTTAATAGAGGTATGACATTTATACCGTCATCCAGTATGGATATAAGTCAAGCGATTTTATCGCTAAGAATGTTCATACATAGTGTAACATTAAAAGAAATGTATGATAATGACAATGCATATTCTAATACGTATTCTAAAACCACCTTGAGACGCAATAGTACATTTACACCTCATTTGTCAGCGAGTGCAGAAATATTTGTTAAAGCTGTTGAAAAGGCTTTATATGATGAGACCTCTTTTTCCAATAAGGTTAGTCATGGGAATTTGTCCAAAGCAGAACAACTAGCCATGCAGGAACTGAAAAACAATGTGAATATCACCATAAGACCTGCTGACAAAGGCAGACCGGTGGTTGTATTAGATACTGAATATTATACATTTAAAATGTTACAGATGCTGGAGAGCACCTCATATGAATTATTTAATAAGGAATGTGTTTCTTCCTTGCAACAAAATATCTTTGATACTTTGTCTGAATGTAGAAGTATGAATGTAATTAATGATGATTTGTACCAATATTTTTTAGTGCAATATCCATTGATCCCAACCATTAGCGGCTTGCCGAAGGTACACAAAAATCTTTTACAACCAGAATTTAGGCCGATTGTATCTGGTTCTGGATGGCTGACAGAACCCATTTCTATTTATTTAGACATTGAGTTAAAAACTATATTGAAGTCTCATAAATATGTATTGAGGGACTCGGAGCATTTTCTTCATGATTTGTTTGGATGTTTAGAAAATATAGTTAGTGTGAATGAATTATTGTTGGTTACCATGGATGTAGTGTCCCTATTTACGTGCATCCCAAACAATGAAGGGGTAGAATCTGTTCGACAACTCATGATAGGGCGAGGAGGTTTAAGCATCAGCCAAGTTGATTTTTTATGTCTACTCTTGGAGACAGTATTAGAGAATAACATATTTTTGTTCAATGAGGCTTGTTACAGGCAAAAGAAGGGAGTGGCCATGGGCACTAGCTGTGCTAACAGCTATGCCAATTTGGTCATGATGGCATTTGAAAATCTGCACATTGTCAATCATAATAACATCATGTTTTATAGGAGGTTCATAGACGATTTGCTTTTTCTGTGGAAAGGAACAAAAGAAGCTTTATCCAAGTTCCACATGGAACTCAATAATTTGGGATCATTTTTAACCTTTACCATGGATTGTTCTGAGGAGAACATAAACTTCCTGGATATTACGGTGTATAAATCTGACCATACATACTTAACTAAGGTGCATCGGAAGCCATGTTATAGACCAGCCTTCTTACACCGAAGTAGCATGCACAATCCTAGAATTTTTCATAATATTATTCAAGGACAAGCGATGAGGGTGTCAAGACTCTCATGCACTGAATCACACTTTGAACATGAGCTTTGTGAACTCAGAAAGGGACTTGTCACTAGGGGGTACACTACAGGTGAGATTTCTAGGGTATATTCCAACGTAGGGTCACTCAGATCAACTAGGGCCAAGCCTTACTTCTCTAGAAAAGACATTATAGGATCAGTCTCTAATAACAAGAACGTTGCTTGCCAGGTACCGTTTGTTTTACCCTTTAGTGATAATTCGTTTATAGTACAGCAAGCGATTTTACAGCATTGGAATATCTTAATGGTAGACGATAAAGTTAAACATATTGTGGGGGACAAACCCATGTTTGTCTATATTAATATGACAAACCTTAAACAACTCCTCTGCCATAACAGGGTACAATCTACCAGTTATAAGAGAAGTGGCTTGGAAGCCACGACAAAATGTGGCAAATGTAGTCAATGTATGTACATTGATGAGTCTCATTATTTTAGGCACCCCGACATGGGTGTATTATGGGAGATTAGGAATAACAGCAATTGTACCACCAGAAATGTAGTTTATGTTACTCATTGTGTAATATGCTTTTCCTACTATGTAGGTAAAACCAATAGGACACTACGGGAGAGGATTAGGGACCATAACTATTGTTATACTAGAGGACAAGATTGCAGCGCTTTAGCCAAACATTCACTCATTGCAGGTCCAGGGCACACGTTTCTGTTTCAAGTTCTCCATGTTCAACAAGAGAATGCTCACTTAGGGGACATTGTAAATCGTACCGAAGAAGTGGAACTTCAATGGATACTGAGGTTAGCCTCCCATAGAGGTAGGGGCTTAAACGAACATGTCTCCCTAAAACCACATCTTAAAGGGAGGAAACTTAAATGAGGGTATAAGGTTTCTTACCAAGGTTTTTTGTACTTTTATTGTATTTTTAAAATGCATTTATTGTCTGTTATGTGCTATGGTTATTTTATATTTGTATGGTTTTTAGTAAGCAGTATGTATCTTTAAGACAATACAGCTATCAATTGCAGCCATATGTTAATTGATATCACTTGATTGCAATTAGTAATGGTATAAGACTAAGCATTTGGTCTCATTATGTATGAGTCTGAGGAAGCAGATATCGTTTCTGTGAAAGCGCTTACTCTTTTGTGTTGTCTTTATGTTCCTGTGTTGCTGCAATAAATGATTTTAAGCCAGTGACTGGAAGCCTTGATACTTTTACACCTTGGAATCACTGTTGGACTTGGGTTTTCAGCATCTATCAGTTTTTGTCTCCATTCCAGGGTTATTGTTTTACATATATATATATATATATATATATATATATATATATATATATATATATATATGGGTCCTGGGTACATTTCATCGAAACGTACATGATCAAATTCACTTTAGCTGAAAGGTAAGTAAGCAAACAGTTATTTGCCTTTTTTAAGCAAGGTTCAAATGACAAATTCACCACCATAACAGGTACAAGCAAGCAAAATCTGAGGGTAATGCTACTCAATGCTAGAAGTCTAAACCTCAAAATGCACTCACTCGAGGCACTCCTTAAAATGGAGAACACTGACATCTGTGCAGTGGCAGAGACCTGATTCAAAGCTCCAGAGAGCACCCCTACATTACCAGGCTATAATTCACACCACACCTTTTGGCCACCAAACCTGGACCGAAACACTAAAGGTGAGGCATGTCCATATTCATTAAGGATATCCACACCTCCAAGCTAGTTGCTCAGCATAATGCATCCGAGATTATCCAAGTTCAACTAACTCTGGGCAAAACCTCAATCCAGATTGCAGCTTGCTACAGACCCCCCCACCATGCCCCAAGATTCCCACTCCTCTTTTCTTGATACACTGGAAAATATTAAGGTACAACCCAACACTCTAATAATGGGTGATTTCAACTACCCTACCATTAACTGGGAAAACTACTCATGTACCAACTCTTTTGCTCAACGTTTTCTGGAAATCATCAATTCCAATGCTTTGAATCAACTTATCCACACCCCCACCAGGAGCAGCAATATCCTAGACCTGGTCATCACCAACATGGGTGACCGGTGTTCCACACCAGAGATTAGCTCCTCGTTGGTCAGATCCGACCACAAGCTAATCACCCTAGACATCCACATCCTGCTCCCACCCCATTAGGAAAACAACTGTAAAAAAATTCTCCAAAGCCAACTTCATGCTTATTAAGACAGAAGTGGCAAACTTCATGACACCCATGCAGATGGACAATAGAGGTACGATTGCTGAATCCTACACAAATGCACTTTATAAGCACTTACATGAGTGCATGGATCGTGCTATCCCTAACATAACCAAGATGCTATCCTCCAAAAAAGAAGCCAGTCTGGTGGTCTTCTGCCATAAACAAACTCTACAACAGAAGAAAGAAACTGTTGCAAAAAAGAGTAAAATCCCACGAATGGAGGAACTCCCTGGTCAGCCACAATAAGAAGCTGAGATCCCTCATAAAATCCTCCAAAGCTAGTTATGAAAACAAAATTGCCACTGATTCTAAAGACAACCACAAAGCATTCTATAGCTATGTCAAGAATCTCAATGGCAGCACTCAGATCTGCTCTGAGTTATAGCACAATGACACTAAATATACAGAACCAACTGATATTGCCAACATCCTGGCAGATAGGTTCAGTGCTAACTTTACCCCCCTCTCACCCCCTAAAGGGCCCATCTTTATACCGGAAGAATGCAAAGTTCCTGTAATTATGGCTGCACATGTAAAAACCTCACTCTCCAAAGCCAAGAACACAGCATCCATGGGACCTGACAACATCCCAGGCTGCCTTCTACATGAACTACAGAATGAACTGGCACCCCACCTAAGTACCATGTTCAATCATAGCCTCACCTCAGGCTTTGTGCCCATTGAATGGTGCACTGCAATAGTTATCCCACTCCACAAAGGGGGGACCACAACAGACCCCAGCAACTACTGCCCCATTAGCCTGATGAGCCTGGTCTGCAAGGCCATGGAACGTATCATCATGGAACTCATAAATAAAGACATTGGAGATCTCCAAACTCTGGAACCCACACAGTTTGTGTTTGTAAAAGGCAGATCATGTCTCCTAAACCTGATAGACTTCTTTGAAGTAGTCACTAAAGCCATAGATGAGGGTAAGGTGGTTCACACAGCCCATCTAGATCTCGCCAAGGCATTCAACACCATCCCCCACTCTGGAATTATAGATAAACTCACTAAACTAGGTATAAATCCCTATGTCACAAGATGGGTTGCCAACTGGCTTACTGACAGAACCCACACTGTGAAAGTAGCAGACTCCAAATCAGACTTCAGACCAGTGATAAGTGGAGTACCACAAGATTCAGTCCTGGGTCCTTTCCTGTTTGGTATCTACTTCTCTGAAGTACAGGCTAACACAGAAGTTCTTTGGCTAACTAAATTCACAGATAACTAGGAGCCATAATCAAAACTCCTAACGATGTGGACATCCTACAAATGGGCCTCACTGAGACAGATGCCTGGTGTCAAAGCCATGGTCTCAAGCTCAATGCCAAAAAGTGCATTGTCATCTCCTTTGGTAAAAACTCTGTACCCATAAACTACCACATAGGTGGTAGTCTACTTAACACTGAAAGTGTGATAAGAGACTTTGGGACACAGGTGAACAGTAGTCTCTCCTTTGATAATCACATTTCCACAGTGGTCAGAAAATCCTTCTATGTGGCACACCTCATCACAAAAGGTTTCTCATCCAGAAAAAAAGAGGTCATTGTTTCCCTCTACTCATCACTCATTCGACCCATTATAGAGTACAATGCCCCTTCTGGTATGTACCTCACAAGACATCTACAACAACTGGAAAGGCAGCAAAAATACCTCACAAAGAGGATTACTGGCCTCAAACATATGCCTTATGCAGACCGTCTCAAAAAACTCCAGCTTTACTCCATCTCATATCGCCTACTCAGAGGCGATCTCTGCCTAACATACAAAGCTATGTCAAACCCAGAGCTGTTGGACATGCTCCACTTAAAGAAATCCCAATCCCTCTGAGCTACACACTTTAGGGACCTAAACCTTGTCACCACAATAAGCAGAACATGCTGGAGGGATAGATTCCTGTCCCAGAGACTTCCCATACTCTGGAGCAGACTACCTATCTATGTCAAACAGAGCTCCTCATTAGCACTCTTCAAGAAAAATCTTGATGACTGGATGGGTAATAGGAAATTCACTCCGGGGATCACTTCTGTTGTTCTGCTTGACAGGGACACAGGGAAATAATTTTCTTGGGTGGTGAAAGCCAGGGTACCTTTTTGGCTAGGCTTGTATAGGCCCTAGGGCCAATAGCCAAGTACCTACCTATGAACCTATAAACCTATGTAGATTTAGTTGTACATCAGCATGTACTATTGATTGTACAGCTAAAACTTTTGCTTAGATCGTGGTACAGTGAGGATAATGGAATATTCCGTTTTTTAAACTTTAGTGCCATCTTGGAGTGAGAATATTAAAGTAGGGGGGTGTGGGGGCACAGACCCCTGAATGGGGGGGTGCAGGGAGGTTTGTCCCCCTGCATGAACATGAATACTGTTTTTTATTAGCTTTTGGCATGTTTTTTTTTTTTTTTGCGAAAGTGCATTTTTGATAAAATGCACTTTCACAAAAGTGAGTTTGATCTTGTATGTTTTGATGAAACGTACTTTCGATTTATCAACATAGATATATAAATATATAGACAGATATATAGATATATATAAGTAGATAGGTGTTCTTATCTCATTGCAATCAAATTGTTTGCATTTATTTATCTCTCTTTCTGGAGACCATTTTAGAGCAGCATGTGAGACACTCCTAATAAGATCTTCTCACTGGACACTGATGATGTCATCTGTTATAAAGTGCTGTCTGACAATATAAAAGTCAAACTTGTGCTGTGGAGGTTACATTAAGTACTGTTCCTTGCAAATAGGTAGGAAAGGGTTTCAATCTCACTGTAGTCAACTTGTGTTCAGTTAGCTGTCATTATGGAGATCATTTTAGACCAGCATGTGAGACACTCCTACTAACATCTTCTCACCAGACACTGATGATGTCATCTGCTATAAACTGTTGTCTGACAGTGTAAATATTAAACTTGTGCTGTGCCACTTGCATTAAGTACTGTGAACAATACCTGGGTAGGGGTTCTAATCTCACTGCAGTCAACTTGAGTTTGTGTGTTCATTTGACTATCAGTCTAGTGAACATTTTAGAATGATATGTGAGTCCAGAGCTACATCAGACACTCCTAACATTTTCTTCTCAACATACACTGATGATGTCATCCTCTATAAAGGGCACTCTGACAGTATTTAAGCTTGTGCTGTGGCACTAGCTTTAAGTACTGCTTTCTCCAGCTTGCCTACCAAATTGGTAAGGGTTCTGATCTCACAGCAGTCAACCTGAGTGTGTGCATGCATTCAAAGATTAGTGTGGACATAACTCTACACTAAGATGTGACTCCACAACCATGTCAGACATACCTTCCAACATAGTTTTCTCAGCATACAGTGATGCTATCATCCTCTGTAAAGTGCAATGTGACACCCCCATTTGTGGTGGTGCTAGTCTTGCATTGTATTGTTTATTTGACATTTGTTTACTGGGAAAGTCCGACTGGGTATGAGCCCATTTTCAGTGGAGGTCCAGGGAGAAAAGCTCCACAGAACACATTAAACAGAATTAAAAAAAATTGAACAATGGTTACAAGTATTAAGACAATAAGAAAGTATTGGTGGTATAGTATGGTCATTGTATGATCTTTTGAATCTTTTTTCATTTGACTCCCACTCAAGAGAAAGTTTAACATAGCTGCACAAATCTAACATCCCCCTTTTCCCTCTGGCCACATAAAATCCTTCCTGCAGAGAACTGGAGGATGT
This sequence comes from Protopterus annectens, assembly GCF_019279795.1. Classification (NCBI taxonomy): domain Eukaryota; kingdom Metazoa; phylum Chordata; order Ceratodontiformes; family Protopteridae; genus Protopterus; species Protopterus annectens. The sequence goes on along the minus strand of NC_056731.1, from coordinate 1,334,646,447 downwards.
CATAATTTCATAGGTGCATGCACACATCGTGAAGCAGATTCCTTACATGACCCTCTGCAAGCCATCTCCAGACCACTGGATGTGTGATTTCTAATTCTGTCATGGTGTGATGTACATGTCACATATAGATAGAGGCAGTATGTAATACAGTCAAACACATAAACACATGCACATAACCCTACTATCTTCCATCATAAAGATATAGTGATTTTTGTTTAAATGGCATAATAATGGCTGGGGTTTTATGTGATGTTGGCCATTAGACTAGTAATGTCCTATGACTCTATGAACATTGCACATGAAAATATTGCTGTTATCTTCATGTGTTATGTTGAGATGTGGATGTACAGTAGCCCTACAAAAGTGTATTTCAATATGTGATTTGAAGTTATGTATTGATGGCTGTTATCATTTCATTATATGTTCCTTCCATAATAGCTGCAGTAATATGCCTCCTGAAAACTGTTGACATGGGGTGATGATATGTATATTGTTGCCTTACTAAGGTATGTATTTTTTTAGTGGAGTATATCAATATTTTACACAGTTTTCATTCAACCATCATAGTGAAACTTGTAGTATGGCAGAGGTGTGCATGTGTATACCTACCATCATGAAGTGCTCTGTGACATACCTCAGTATTACATTGTACTGATTACATGGGCACATACGTCTTGCTTCATCCACATGTTGTAATGCTGTTATATACAAAAACATATAACAAGTTCAAATTCAACTGCAACTTTGGGGAATTCATTGTATGCACAATTGTGTTGTTATTCAAAAGGATTATTTAGATGCTGCCCTGCAGTACTGTGTGACTATCAGCATTTGTGTCATTAATTGTTCTGAGTGAACCATATCCACCTCATTTGTAATGTGTCCATATATGGCATCAGGGCCCAAACACACACCTTTCCAGTCATAAACATATATGCATATGATGTGTAATTGATGTAATTATGTGGAATAGGTAGAGTTGTATGACTATGTTAACAGTTCCACTGTGTGGCATGTGTTGCATACCTAAGGTTGTATTTGGAGTTTTTTTTCACAAATATTTTTTTAACTAAGTAAGAAATTTTAAGGGGAATACACAACTATGTGCAGAGCTAGTTGTAGATGGCACCACCCATACTCAACCAGATGAAAATGACAATCTGCTGGCTGACAGATTTGGATCAAACTTCACCACCCTGTCTCCACTGGCCATCACCCAAAGTATACATGCAACAATTACTCAGCTTATTTTCTCAAAAGAGCAGCTCATCTGTGGGCTCCCTAAGGCTAAAAATGGCATCAATGGACCCTGACAATATTCCAGGTTGCCTTTTTATTAACTTAAAACCTGACCTGGCAGACACAGTTGGATCCCTACTTAACCACAGTCTACAGACAGGTTATGTTCAGGCAGAAGGGTAGACGGCAATAATCCATCTGAACAGGAGTGGACCAACACCCGACCTAGGGAATTATAGACCCATAAACCTCACTCACCTCAACTGTAAGGCAATCAAAAGAATCATCATGGACTTTGTCAACAAGGACATAGGTAATCTCCTGACTGTGTATGCAACCCATTTTTGATTTGTTAATGCTACATCATGTCTGTTAAACCTGGCTGACTTTTTCAAGAAGGTAACCAAGGCCATGGGTGAGAGAAAGACTGTGCATCCAGCCTAACTTGAGCTGATCGAGGTATTTGACACAAATCCACACTCAGGTATTACAGAGAAACTGTCTCAACTGGATGTAAACCCCTACATCACCAAGTGGATAGACAAATGGATCACTGACAGAACATGTACCATCAAAGTGTGCAAATTTGCCTCTAGCAAGAGGCCAGTGACCAAGACCATACCCCAGGGTTCTGCACTAGGCCCTTTCATGTTTGGTATTTAATTCTTAGAAGTCAAGAAAAATTTTGACAGTCTTTCTAACAATTCTCGAAAGTCAAGAGAAACTTAGACAGCCTTTGTCTACCAACTTTGTTGATGACTGCAAATTGTGGACAATCATGGAATTCACAAATGCTACTGATATACTGCAGAAAGTATTAACACGCACAAATGTTTGGTGCCAGAGCCATGGAGACACACTAAATGCTGAAAAAGCATAATGATTCCCTTTTGAAAAGCAAATACCCGAGCTAATTACAATATAGATAGCACACACCTATGAGTAGACCCAGTGGTATGTGATCTGGGTACTCAGGTGGATAGTACTCAGAACTTCAAATGCCATGTGTCCACAGTGGTGACAAATCTCTTCCATGTGGCACAACTCATAAGTATGGGCAGGCCATCCACATCAAAGGACATTCTAATTTCATTGTACTTGCCCCTCATCACACCAATAATTGAGTACAATGCACCATTTTGCATGTACCTCACCACACATCTGCAATAGCTGGAGCAACCCCGGAGTTTTCGCACAATGAAGATACATGATGTAAAAAACCCGTCCTATGCAGAAAGATTGAAAGCCCTATCAGTGTATCAGTGTACTGACTACTAAGAGCCAATCTGTGTCTGGTCTGCAGAGCAGTTTTCAATTTGATGGAAATATTACAACACTGTTGTTGGCCACAAAATGTAATTTGTAACCATGTAAGAGTGATGTGTGGCATGCACATGCAAGTAGCGCTGCTGCTCATCACATAAACACGTAAACTTCAGGACTGTGTCTGTAGCCATGAAGCTGCATTAATTTTTACTTTCTTAGTTCTGATAAAGGCCAGTTCTTTTAGAATATTTAGAAAAAATTGTGTTTTATTGGGATACTGTTGTATCAAGAAGGAACAAATTTAAAGAGCTCCAGTTGATAGATTTTTAGCTTAGAGAGTAGAATGTCTGTTTTGAAGTTAAACAAGTTATGTACATGATTGGATCAATGAAACTTGGTAGTAATATGTGAACTAATAGTGAATGTTGCAAGATGGTCACTTAAGGTATGAGAGAGTAAGCTTGTGGAAGTAATATTGCTTTGAGTGTTAGTAAGGACCCAGTCTAATGTACATTTTCTCTTAGTGTTTTGTATTTAGTTGGTGTGGAAATCAATTGATATAAGCCACAGAGTTTGATAGCATTGGGGATGTATTCATTTGTTATTATTTACCAGGCAATGTTGAGATCGCCTAGTATTATGGGATCCTGAGTGATGGAAGTTAAGAGCCAAGAAAACAGTTCTTCATCTGTATTTGTATTATTACTTGTAGTTTGTAAATGCTTGCTATGTTTATCGCCATGCATTTTATTGATTTTTGTTGTAGAAATGAGGTTTTCTGCATTTTTTACTTTATGGGGTTAATGGGATTGAGAGATAAGTTGATAGTGTGTTTATAAAATACTGCCACTCCTCCTGGCCTACCATTTTTTCTGTTTGATATGATTCATAGGTAAGTACTAGGGTAGCAGTTCTTGTGGTCTATTTTAAACCTAGCCAGTTTCCTGGAAATGTGAGAATTAAACTCTGTGCCTTGTATTTGTGAGGTGAACACCTTAACCATTATACCAACCCTCCCATTCCTGGTTTTATTGTACACAAGTGGTAGAATCACCTCATCTTTTATTTCTTGTTATAACCATATTTCTGCAGCTATAATGACATCCTGGGATTGATGAGTTATCTGTGAATGGACTTCAGCTAGCTTGTTTTGAATGCTTCTTAAGTTAACTTAATCAAAAGTAGGCCAGATATGTTTTTTAGTGGAGGGTTGTAAAGTAGTGTTAAGCACAGGAGAGCTTGGTATAGTGGGAGTATTTACTGCACAGTGCATTGGATAGATTTGGATTAACATCTCTGCTAATGTTGCTAGTCAGATAGCAGTATATGTGGTTCTAGGCCACTTTTGTTTAAATTTCAATTTAGGGAATAGCTTTTTAAGTAGAGGGTTAAGTGAGTATTCAATATGTTTTATTTTGAAGAGGTGAATATTAGCTTGAGAGAATACATTGGCAGTTATGTAGAAGTGACAAGAGGACCTTTAGAAACTCCCTTAAATTACATCTTGCCTCTCATTGGATATGTACCTGCACCTCCACTAACAACCCAAAAACCTGCCTCCCCCCAATATCCATCTCCTCTACACTCAATATCTACTCTAAAATAACTCCTTTCTCCACTATCTACTTTACTCATTAGTTAATTACTTTATTCTAAGTGTCACTCCTTAATCGTGTTCTTTCCTCACTGGTATCACCAATGTAATTCTACTCTTCTCAATTCATTGTATACAATCATAGAGTTGTTTTATGCTAATGTGTCTTATAAACCCTGTACTGGTCATTTTTTTGTCTGTATGTAATAACTGTGGAGCCTTTCTCCCCGGGCCTCCACTGAAAATGGGTTCTTCAGGTCCAGTGGACTATCCCGGTAATCAAATGCAATAAATACGTAAATAAATAAATAAATAAGTGCTTGAAGAGAGTGTAAATGAGGTAGAGGATGGCAGCTTATGATATCAGATTTGGTTGTGAAAAGATCTTATGTGCAAGCAGTGACAGAACTAGTAATATTAATTGTGCAAGTTTCATGGTCAGACCTGAAGATAAATTGTCTTGCAAGTTAGGATTGAGAGAAACTGAGGGTAGTATCAGGAAGTTAGAAATGAAAACAGATGATGGGGAGAGATAAGTTAGTAGGATGCTACATGAGAGAGAAGAGAAAAATTAAGTTAATTGGATAAGGAGTTTTGTGAAAGTAGAGTGAAAGTTAAGTATGCCTTTAAGGAGGGAGCAGATAAGGTGTAGAGGTGGGTGGAAACTAGTTACTATAAAAGTGATGAAATGTGGATGGCTGGAGAATTGGTGGTGGGAGGGGAGCAAAGTGGGAATAGCTCCCAAAATAATGGGAGTTAATCTGTGCTTGAATGCATAGTTCATAGAGCTTTCTACAAGGAAACAACCTCTTACATCTTATCTGATCTGTTATGCTTTCAGTGATAATATTTTATATAAAAGGAGAAGTACTTTGAAAGAACACAGGCTGTCCTAATTTGACAGAGTGCAGTTACTGTAGTGTAGTTTTGAAGGAGAAAAATCCTACAAAAGAATATGAACCTAAAAGTGAGTTTTCCTCATTAAGTTACAATTTATTACTAACCACTGTTGTGCGGGACTGCTTCGGGAAAAGAGGGGAACAGACTAAAGTTGTAGTTATTGGAGAGAAAATCAGAGAAAGTATAATTCAAAGCCTGTAAGAGAATATTACCACTTAACCATAAAATCACCAGTTGTTAAGTTTGTGAGCCAAGGTTCAGTAGTATAACACTGTATTGCATTTAAGATGAGACTATACCGAGGTCCCATCTTCTTGAACTGGTGGTAGATCTCACAACACCTATCAAGAAGTGTAGGGATCCTTTATTTATATACAAAACTAACTATTATTTACAAAATATTCACATATTTACAGATCTTTACATGTGTACAAATAAATAACTATACAAATCTGTGTACACATATTCATAATTTCCTGTACAGTCATACTACAGTTTCATCCCTATTAGACCCCCACTCCTTTTCTCATAACCACTGTCTGATTTTTCTTAATACTGTTGCTAAAGTCCATTCACCATTAAACAAAATTTCATTTATTCGTTCATTCCATATAACCCATATAACATAAAATAACTTCTAATCAACTCTTTTAACATATTCTTTACTTCTATTCTTATAATATCCATATTTAATCATATCCATATTTATTTTATTCATTTCTTTTATATCTTTGAAAAAATCTTCTTTACATAATTTTCTTCATAACTTTTTTACTCTTTGACATTTCAGAAACACGTTCCATAGTTTTTTCTTCTTGACAATGTAAACATATTCTATCACTTTTCTTTTTATATGGCATATTTCCTGTTACTGGTAATTTACCTATTACCAGTCTCCCCCAAAATCTTGACATTCTACTTTCTGATTACACAATTTATGTCTTATTTTATAGCTTTATTTTTATTCATTTGTTAGATTTTCCCATGGTTTTCCATAGTAATGTTTTATCATTACATTCTTATGCCAAGCCTTTCTATTTTTTTCTACATCATCAATTTTTATTTTCCACAAAAATATTTTTTTCTTGATAACATTCTTTCCTTGTTTATATACTGTTTGTATCTTTTACTCATTTTTACCATACCCCAAAATTTACCATTCTTATATTTATACAGTTTTACTACTAATCTCTCATCTTTTTCATTTATCCACTTTAACACTTGATACAAATGTAATGAAGCAGCATATACCACTGGGTTAATTAACCCTAGAACTCATTCTTATTTATTTACATATAAAACTCCTCTTTTTACTGAGTTTAATCTAGAACCCTATATAAATGAAAAAAAAAGCCACAAAAATGATTCCTTTTCAAATACTGTTGGCATTAGTACTGAATTTATCTAATAAACCTTTTTTTCTGAATGATAATTTATATGTTCTCCAGAAAAAAACAGGTTTGTTTTATTTATTCTGTTGTTTTTTACCCACTGAATTCTACTTGCATCTTTATTCCCAAATGTTACACCTAGCACAGCAATTGAATTCATTGGAAGATATATACCCTGGTCTTTACTACATCACCTAAACCTTTACTTTTCTCTTTATTTAAAGCTATTCCTATAATCTGTGGACACTCATTAGTGCAAATTATTACTTCTTTTATCCAAATTTTGTTTTTTACAATTATTATAATGTCATCTGCATGTGCTAACAGAACTGGAATTTGTAACCCTTTGGGTGTTATATACCACACCTACTTCATTTTGTAATTTATTTCACATAGTATCACATTCATAACTAATGCAAAGAGTATACAACTCACTGGACATCCTTGTCTTACACCACTCTTCATAAGTACCTCTTACAAGTATTTCTACTATTATTAGTAGTATATGCTGACATACATAATTTCCTAACTTTCTCACTTATATTATTTCATTATTATCCATGAGATTCCAATTCCAAGTGTGTCAAATGCCTTATTAAAGTCTCCTATTATGATTTTCATCTCTTCTTTTTTGTTCATAATATCATCTACAGTTTCTCTAAGTATTATTAATAATTCCTGACAACTCTTCCCCTTTGCACTATACATACTATCTTCCATTTTATTTTCCATTTTAGTTTCAAATCTCTTTTGTATTATTTGCATAAAAATCTTACAATTATTATTATTCAATGCTATTGGACTCCAGTTGTTCAACTGTTTTCTATCTTCCTTCTTCCATATGAATTTAAGTATTCTACTACATAATTCTTTATATAAAAAACCTTAATTTATCTATTCATTCAAAATCTTTAAAAATATTTTTGTCCAATCCCTTAAAGTTTTATACATTCCATACCCTATTCCATCTGGCCTGCAGCCAAATCTATATTTACTTATCCTAATATCTAGCTCATTTAAATAAATCCCCTTTTCCATCTGTTTATTCTCTTTTTTCTGTTAACTTTTGTAATTTCCATGTTTTTTTTCACTACCTTCTTTTTTCTTTAAACATCTTGCACATATTGTAGTACACTATTCACAATCTTTTACTGAGTTATTTCTAGTTTTTCTTTTACATTTTTTTATTTCTGTCATTATGCTACTGTATTCCTTTACTAATCTGTTAAAGTAACTTGATAGTTATCTTTTTCCTTGTAAAAATAGATTAGCCTATATAACAATTCTTGTATTTTTTTTCTTGATTTCTTTCCTATAATTCTTTTTCTTTGTCAAAGTGCTTTCTGTCATTATGTTCTAAATTTTCCAGTACATCATAATGAGTTATTTTATATTTTCTTTCTCTACTTTTTACATATCATATTGCCACTGTAAAAACATTGTTTATATTTTTCAATAAATATCATCCACCATTCAGACTAATTTTAGTAAATGTTCTTATAGTAATATGATCTTTCCATAAATGTATCACTAATTTATTTCCTTATTCATTTTATGCTTCCTCGTCTATCTCATTTATTCCTTTCTCTATTTTTATATATTCTTTGTTTTCCTATATCTCTAGCTATATTGCAATATGATCAGAAATCCTGTTCCAACTAGCTCCTCTTTTCCTATAACTAAACCTTCTGATACTATAAAATAATATATTTCACTTCTATACAAATCCCTTTTGTAAGTCCATATTTTTTGTCCTAAAGTTTTAACTTACCACATCTTATAACTTCTAATATTTTCTTATATAATTTCCTTTCCTTTTATGCTTGACTTTTAAATCACAATTAAAATTTCCTTTTATTACATAGTCTGAAATCTGATGAAATAAGCTTTCTTTTTCTTTACAATTAGTAAGCATATAGTGTTATAATTTTATATACTTGGTGTTTCCATTCAAATCTACAATGTTTAATCCTCCCATGTTTGCTAAGGTAACATCTATTATCTTTACTGTAGTTATACAGAATATGGCTATCCTAGAACTTCTCTCATTTCCCAAATTCCTGATAATTATTCCTCCCCATAGTATCTCTATTTGTAATCTTTCTTCATTTGTTAAAAATCATGTGTCCTCTAATATAATTACATCTACATCATATGCATTACACCACTCCAAAATTTCTAGTCCTCTTACTATATTCTTAATACTATTCCATTTACAAAAAGCACTCTAAAATGTTCATTTTTCCTTTTCCTTAGATTCATGGTTTTATAAGTAAATAGCTAAATACTAGACTAGCTTTCTTAATAGACTATTATAAAACATATTAATTTCCTTCCGAGTGGTGAGAACCTCTACCTTTTGTCTGTGAGTCAAACAGCTTAACATCATACCAAGCCCTAATCATTAGCTGAATATGTTCTTTTTCATCCATTTCCTTTCTTTTTTTCTTTTGTACTTATTCCTTTATATTTTCTTTTCTGCCTTTTATGATTTTGCCAATAGAATTTGTCTTTTTTCCTTTTGCTACCTCCCAGTTATGTCTTCTTCTTCTTCTTCACTGATTTCAGAACCTTCTTTTATGTCCTCTTTATTTTTTCTCATATAAATTTTTCTTTTATTTCTACTACTTCTAAAATTTCTTCTCTTTATTCATTTTCTTCTCTTTTGCTTTATTTTCCATACTCTTTATTTTCATTTTTGCAATCCATTCATAAACGTCCAAGTTTGTTACATTTATACCATTTCAATTTGCATTTTTTGCATCATGTCCCAGTTCCCCACAAATATAACATCTTCTTTTGCCACAGGTACTTATCAAATGTCCTTCTTTTCCACAAAAACATGTTTTGGGTTTTCCCCAGTATATTACAACACCCCTATTCCCCACCACATTTATCATGCTTGGTATGTGTATATATATATTTTTTTCTCTCTTTTTATTTTTAACACAATAACACAATATTACACAATTACACAATACTACAGTCCATAAACCCCTTTTGTCATAAACGTTTGCAATGTCTAGTATGTCTTTTCAATATTTATTTATTTATTTGATATTTATCATGATAAACTGACTGAGCTAATGCCCTTTCTCAGTGGAGGCCCAGGGAGAAAAGTTCCACATAACAAAAATTATCATCAAATTATATTACAAAATATAAAAATTAACAAATTATATGTTTGTTTGTTTTTCGGCTTTTTCCCAGTTAGGGGTCGCCACAGCGGAACTCCGGTCCACTAATGACTGGCAATAGATTTTTTACAAAACACCAATGTGCCAGCTCGATGCCCAACCTTCAACGAAGGCACGCCCATTTACGCATGCATGTCTTTCGAACGCTACGCAACTGCGGGGAGGACATGCAGACTTCACACAGAAGGCACTCCCAAGCCAAGCCGAGAATCAAACGGGAGAACCTCTTGCTGTGAGGTAACAACGCTACCGCTGTACCACCACGGAATAAAAAAATTAACAATTTATATAACAAGTATAAAAAATTTCAAAGTACAAAATAATTCTGTATGGGTGTTACAGATACAACAAAGAGATACCAGTAATTTACAGATTTACAAAACAAGCATAGATGCTTTAGTATTAGAACCAGGTAATTGCAGGAATCATGTAGTTAAATATTTGGACCATTGTTAGTAGACAACTGAGCAGATTAGAAGCAGTTTGAGTTATGGAAACCAGAGGTGTAGCTTTCAAATGTCCTTTCAAAGTCTCTCATTCTACCACTGTTCAAAATTTTACATGAATTTTCTTTTTTGTTTCCATGTTAAATGCTTTTATCACATAAAGATTCCATGGGTTACAGTCTTTCTTTTTTTCATATTCTCCCAAAAAAATTTCCATAAAAAACAGTCTTAAATATAATGTCACAAAATGTTTCTTTGTTAATAAAAATAAACGTTTTTACTTCATGTGAGCTATTAAATTGTCCCACACTTCTTCTTTCGGCTTTTTCCCGGTTAGGGGTCGCCACAGCGGATCACCTTGTCCACACATTGAATGGCAGTGGAGTTTTACGGTGTCGAGTTGCCAGCCTGGCGCCCAACCTTCCACAGAAGGCACACTCACACACACACACCTAGGGCCAATTTAGAGTGTCCAATCCACCTGCAGCATGTCTTTGGGATGTGGGAGGAAACCGGAGCACCCGGAAGAAACCCACACAACCACAGGGAGGACATGCAGACTCCGCACAGAAGGCACCCCAGCCGAGGATCGAACCGGAGAACCTCTTGCTGTGAGGTGGCAATGCTAACCACTGCACCACCGTGGCCGCCCAAATTGTCCCACACTTCATACCTGTCTATTTATTTGGCTTCTTTACCTTGAATCCTTGCCATGTACTTCTGTTTTTCATTTTTGTCTGCCTTCTTTTCTGCTAATCAACTTTTGCCTTCTTTTTCTTTTGCTGCATATGTTTTCTTTTTCATTTCACCACTATTCTTCAGGATTCTCTCTGCATCCTCCTTCATTTTCTGCCTCACTTTGTACCACCATTCCTTTAAGTAAATAATCCTGCAACTTTCCTGATTGGAAGGTTGTAATTATTCATTCATCATTTGCTGACTTATGTCCATCAAACAGGTTTCTTTGAAACAGTTCCTCAGAATCCTGCACACATTCTCTGGTCTTGATATTTACTTTTTCCTTAATTTCTTTCAACACTCCATCATCTCCTTCTCTCTCCATCTGCCTCCCTGTTTATTGAGCCACTTCTGCACTTGAAATGGAAACAAGAAGTGCACCTCCAAAATGGGTCCCACTCAAAACAATGAAGAGTAGGGTATGTTTCATGATGCCCTCATTAAATTTCCAGTAGTAGCATAAATTCCAACTTGGGTCTTTCCTGAAAAGAGTCTGCTAGCCTAGTAGGTCTAACCTAGTCAACAAAGAATGAATAAATGAAAATAACATCATAACAGTTATCCAGTGATAGTCTTATGTGAATAATACAGTGATGCTATATGGCATCATAATGATACAGTCCTAGGTCCATGCTGAAAATATGGCTGAGGATACAAGAACAGTATAATATTAAGTTACAGTTAACACCATAAACTCTATTCCTGAATATGAATAAGTTCATAGATTGATTGATTGGTTGGTACTAGGCTATTGGCTCAAGGGCCTACACAAGCCTAGCCATAACAATTCCCTGGCTATTTCTTCCCACAGTATTTACTTCCCTGGACCCCTGTCTAGCAGGGTGACTGACATGATCCCCCATGGTGAATTTCCTATGTCCCATCCAATCATCAAGGTTCCTTTTGAAGAGAGCCTAGGAGGCACTCTGCTTGACATGTATGGGCAGTCTATTCCAGAGTCTGGGGAGTCTCTGGGTCAGGAACCTATCCCTGCAGCATGTTTGTTCATTGTGATGACAAGGTTTAGATCCCTGGAGAGTGTGTCTCTGAGGGATTGAGATTTCTTTAAGTGTAGCATGTCCAAACTCTGGGTTTGACATGGCCTTGTATGTTAAGCAGAGATCGCTTCTGAGTAGATGATATGCGACACAGTATAGGTGGAGTTTTTTTAGATGGTCAGCATAGGACATCTGCTTTAAGCCTGTGATTCTTTTAGTGAGGTATTTCTGTGGCATTTCCAGTTGTTGCAGATGTCTTGAGAGGTACATACCAAACGGGGCATTGTATTCTATAATGGGTCAAATGAGGGATGAGCACAGTGGGACAATGACCTCCTTTTTTCTGGATGAAAAGCCCTTAGTGATGAGGTGTGCCACATAGAAGGATTTCCTGACTGTTGTGGTGATGTGGTTATCGAAGGTGAGACCACTGTCCACCTGTGCTCCTAAGTCTCTTATCACACTTTCAGTGTTTAGTGTACTGCCGCCTATGTGATAATTCACAGGTACATGTTTATTCCCAAAGGGGGTAACTATACATTTCATGGCATTGAGCTTGAGCCCATGGCTCTGGCACCAAGCGTCTGTTTCTGTAAGGCCCTTTTGTAGAATATCCACATCATTTGGGGATTCAATAATGGTTCCCAGTTTGCAGTCCTCTGTGAACTTTGTTAGCCAGAGTCCCTCAGTGTTGGCCTGTACTTCGGAGAAGTAGATGCCAAACAAGAGCAGTCCCAGGACAGAACCCTGAGGTACTCCACTTGTCACTTGTCTGCAGCTTGATTTTGAGTCGGCTACTTTTACAGTGTGGGTTTTGTCAGTAAGTCAGTTGGCAACCCATTGAGTGATGTAGGGATTAATGCCGAGCTTAGTAAGTTTATCTATGATTCCAGAGTGGGGGATGGTGTCAAAGGCCTTGGCGAGGTCCAGATAGGATGTGTGGACCACCTTACCCTTGTCCACGGATCTGGAGACTGATTCAAAGAAGTCAATCAGTTTCAGGAGACAAGATCGGCCCTTCACGAACCCAAACTGGGTGGGGTCCAGTGTTTGAAGGTTGCCAATGTCTTTGTTTATAAGTTCCATGATAATATGTTCCATGGCCTTGTGGAGTGGGATAACTGTAGCTCTGTGCCACTCAGTGGGCATGAAGCCTGAGGTGAGGCTATGATTAAACATGACACTTAGGTCAGGTGCCAGTTCATTTTGTAGTTCACAGCCTGGGATGTCATCTGGTCCCATGGATGCTGTATTCTTAGCTTTGGAGAGTGCATTTTTTAACTGTGTGGCTGTTATTACTGGAATTTGTCAATCTTTTGGTATTGAGATGGGCCCTTTAGGGGGTGAGAGGGTGTGAAATTTGCACTGAATTGATCTGGCAGGATATTGGCAATATCCTTGGGATCAATATATTTAATGCCATTCTGTTGTAGCTCAGAGCAGATCTGAGCATTGCCATTTAGATTCTTGACATAGCTATAGAATGCCTTGTGGTTGTCTTTGGAATCTTTGGCAATTTTATTTTCGTAACTAGCTTTGGAGGATTTTATGAGGGATCTCAGCTTCTTACTGAGACTGGTAAGGGAGTTTGTTGCATCCTGGGATTTTCCTCTTTTCTGCAACAGTTTCTTTCTTTTGTTGTAAAGTTTGTTTATGGCAAGGGACCACCAGATTGGTTTCCTTTTTTTGGAGGAGAGCTTCTTGTTTCTATTGGGGATGGCACAATTCATGCATGAGTAGATGTGCTTGTACAGTGCCTTAGTGTAGGATTTAGCAATCAAACTTTCAGTTCCTGTCTGCATGGGTGTCATGAAGTTTGTCACTTTTGACTTGAATAACATGAAGTTGGCTTTGGAGAAGTTTTTTACGGAGGTTTCCTTATTGGGGGGAGGGGGTGGGATGTGGATTTCAAGCATGATTAGCATATGATCAGACCTGACCAACGAAGGGGTGACCATAGGTGTGGAGCATCGATTTCCCATGTTGGTAATGACCAGGTCTAGGATATTGGAGCCCCTGGTGGGACTAAGGATTAGTTGATCCAGGGCACTGGAATTTATGAATTCTAAGAACCGTTGGGCAAAGGTGTTGGTACACGAGTAGTTTTCCCAGTTAATGGCAGGATAGTTGAAATCACCCAGTATTAGGGTGTTTGGTTGTATCTTAATATTTTCCAGTATGTTTAGAAAGGTGTAGTGAGAATCTTGGGGCATGGTGGGGGATCTGTAGCAAGCTACAATTTGGATTGCAGTCTCACCTAGTGTTAATTCCACCTGGAGAATTTCAGATGCATTATGTTGGGCAACTAGCCTGGTGTTGTGAATATCCTTGATGAATATGGACACTCCTACATCTTTAGTGTTTCAGTCCTGGTTTGGTGGCCGAAAAGTGTGGTAAGAGTTGTAGCCTGGTATTGCAGAGGTGCTCTCTGGAGCCTTGAACCAGGTCTCAGTTACTGCACAGATATCGATGTTCTCCATTTTTAGGAGTGCCTCGAGAGAATGCATTTTGAGGTTTAGACTTCTAGCATTGAGTAGCATTACCTTCAGATTTTGCATGCTTGTACCTGTTACAATGGTGGTTTTGTCCTTTGAACTTTGCCTAAAAAAGGCACTATAGGTGTGGCAAGAGCCTTAGCCAGTAACCTGAATTCCAGGGGCGACAGGTACAGACCATCTCTGGCAAAGCATTGTGGTCTGCCGATCATGTCGTCCCAGGCAGACAGATACTGGATTCCCTTTGAATGACACCAGAAATTTAGCAAATTGTTAAAGTCAATCATTTTGTCCTTATACTGTGGTATCATTCTGGGCAAAGGCAGGATGCTACTCAGGGCTAGGGTCATACCCGCCTCGGCCACATAATCCGAGTGCTCTTCCATGTCTCTTTTTATGTAGTCCAGGGAGTTATGTCTCAAGTCATTCACTCCACCATGGACAATGACAGAATCATATCTGTACTTGTTGTGGAGTAACTTGAGTGCATGCTTTATGTGGTGGATCCTGGCACCCGACAGGCAGCTGATTGTAATTTTCTTCTTGTTCAGCCTGGTGAGTGGGATGTCAGTGTGCCTGACTATAGAGTCACCTATGACTAAAGTGTTGGGTATGTTATCTTGCCTTAGGGGCTGTTGTTGGGTGGCACACTGGTGTTGTGAGATATGTGACACTTTGGTTGTGATTGGTGTTTGTTTGCATTTCAGCTTTGGAGGTACTTGTTGCTTGGGCAGGTTAATGTTAAGGGCCTCCACATATGTGGGTTTAGTGTTTCTATGTGTGGGTGTTGGTGGTGTGGGTTTAGAAGGGCTATGTGTTGCTTGAGGTGTAGTGCGGGTGTTAACCTTCTCCTCTTGACTGGCTAGCACAATTTTGGGTGGAGAGAGTTTTGCTGTATGTATATATACCTTACACTACCTTGTCCCTACTTCTTCACTCACTTCCCAACTTCAGTCTATTTCTCTCCCCTAAATCTCTGTCTAAATATACTATAAACCTGTTTCTTCTGTCTCACTTCATACTGCAGTTCCTGTTTGTATTATACTAACTTACCTTTAATTTCTGTAAACTGGTTAAAATGTATTTAAATATTAAATCATAATCATATAAGTCTAGGTTGGTATAATTATTTAAACTCTGGATGCTTTTATATTATTTTTGAAGAGTGTAAAATTATTGTTCTTAAAATGTTTTTGTAAAACTTTGGAACTTTTCTCCCCAAGCCACCACTGAAAATGGGCACCAACCCACATGGACATTACTGGTTATCAAATGTTAATAAATAAATAAATAATAAATGGCATTCTGATTTCTTTTTTAACAGAAATGAGAAAGCACCGTGTATTCAGCTGTGGCTAAGAACATGAGAACAGGATTTATCTTAGTTATGGTGGTGAGCATACAGTGTCATGTAGTGTAAAATGAACAAAAGGAAGAAGGAACACTTTTATTACATGCTCAAGCCCTCAGACATGTAACTATGTTTAATTTTAGCAAATGATTTGTGCTCATCAACTGATACTAAACCAAAATCATTAGAAAAATAGAGTGAATCTAAATAAATCAAAGGATTATATGACTTTACTGGCTAACTAAAGACATACCCCATACCCAAAACAAATCCAAACTGAAATGATTCAATTAGTCTCTGTGTGCAAGTGATAAGATTTTTAATTCAAAATATGAGTACACATTTTGTAATTTGTATTCAGTGAAGAAATGGAAATATAATCGTCCCTTGCTTTTGCAACTTTGACCTGTTTCTTAATTAGTGCAGTTTTAGCCATGGCTAGAAATCTATTAGAGATATAACTGAGGTAGCCATAAACTGCAATAGTTGTGTGAAAGTTTGGAATAATGATGCATAAAACTTAATATAGATATTTCCCAGGATTCATGAAGCTTGCACCAGGTGCAGGCGTAGCATCGGCGTTCTAACATGAAAGATGGCCAATGAGCGATTCAGGTACGATCTGTTTCCACGTGCATTACCTGCGTACACTACGCCTGCACAACTCCCGAGCCTTGTATGCTAATAACCTCATGTGCAGCAGTGTAGCATGCAAATGAAGGTATGTAGCAATTCAATAAGTTGTGAAGGTGTGGTGTAAGCATGCAGAAAAGTAAACCATAGAAAACGGTTTACATTTTTGCAAACATAAAATCGGAGCCATGACAGTCGACCAAACACATGTATTATATTGTTAATATATGCCAATGGCTAAATATATAGCCACCGGCATAAAAAAACATGTACAAAATATAAAATTAACAGTTAATATATATAGTCGCACTATTGCAACGTGGAAGCGCAGGACAGTGGTACGCAAAGAGGATTGCAAGGAATATATAAAAATATAGAATAAAACTGCAATGAAACACATATCACGATTTTCCCATAATAGTCAATGGCAGGCATGCTACACCATACTCATGATGCAAGGGTTGCTAAGGGGCAGTGACAGTGTTATGCGCAGTAGCTAGGAATTAGTAGGCAATGCCATGCAAATGAGAGGAGTAATAGGGAATCACAGATTCCCTGCTGGTGTAAGGATACACTTCACAGCGTAACTTTATAACACCAAGGTGTGCCCTTGACATAAAGATGACATCAAGACAGGGGTGTGTCGCCATTGTTGCAAGCACATTGGAGCATTGCTAAACTGGTTTGCCCCTAGCTAGGCAAAGCTGCAGGATAGGGGTGTGTCAAATTGGCCATAGCTATGCTTAGCTGAGAGAGTATGCATGTGAAGGGAGATGAAAACGCGTGTAAACCCGGTAAACGGGTATATGCGGCGCGCACTGCAGCTGAAACAGGAAGGATATAGGAAAGAAAGAAGGAAATGCTACAACAGTGAAATTGGAGTACAAATGACTAATTAATACCTAGGAGCCTACAGTGGGCCATTGACAGCAGCTAACAAGGCTGCAAGCAGCTACCTACAGAACAGGGAAGGGTAGGGGCTGTACTGCAAAGAAAACAGCAAAGTGTCAAAGCAGAACAAAGCCGATATGCAGTATATCAGCTACAAGGCACGTTTTGCCATGACTGGGTAGGGAAAGTACAAAACAAGAAAGATGGCAGGTGGATGCATGCCTGATAATGGGAGGGGATCCAGGTCTAAAAGTGAATTAAAGGGCAACAGATTAATCAAGGCAAGCAAGTAGATCTCCACAGTAAAGGCCCCACACTTGCAGTACTCATTGCAAAACCCATAATTAAGACACACTGCAGCTGGAATAGCTCATACACACCCACTTACATCAGCAGCAACCATAGCACAATACTATAAAGTGTGAAAGCACCTCACACACATTTGTGTATTCCCATAAACTCTGCACCAGTGGTGTATACAGACAGGGAACTTTTATTATGTACATGTTAGGGGCTGCCATAGATTTGATCCACCAGCATGTGTTGGAGACTGAAGGTGGTGTGGAGGAAGATGCACACGACCACCTCAGGCACCAGAGGAGGAGGAGATTGTTCAGAACCAGGGTAACATACCAGGGGCTACATGATCTGGAGATAGTAGAGCATTACAGGGTGGACAGGGACATCCTACAGCAACTTGTGGAGCCGTACCGGCCACGCCTCAGAGCCAGAACAAACAGAGGGGAACCCATCCCAGTGGATACAAAGGTATGTGTAAGCCTGAGAATACAAGCTACAGGTACCTTTCAAAGACCAACTGGGGATATCATGGGGATCTCACAGGCATCAGCATCCAGGGTACTACACCAGTTCCTGGATGCCATGTTACCACATGAGAAAGAGCACATATACTTCCCCGAATGCAGGAGGAGTTGGCCAGCAATATTCATCTCTTCCACTGTGTGGCAGAATACCCGGAGGTACTGAGTACAATAGACTGCACGCACATACACATCAAGTGACCCCCAGGTGAGTAGGGTAGGTGCTTCATAAACCGCAAGGGATACCCCTCCATCAACTGCCAGGTCATGTACAATGCCCAGGACATTATCATGGATGTGTGTGCTGGCAGCCCTGGAAGCTATCACGATTCTCACATCTGGCATGCCTCACAGCTGTATTGGTTATTTGCCAGTGGGGACATTCCAAATGGCCACCTGGTGGGGGATGCTGGTTATGCACTGGAACTGTGGATGATGACTCCCATCAGAAATGCACACACACCCACGCAGGAATGCCATAATGAGGCACATGCACAAACCAGAATCATCATAGAGCATGTGTTTGGGATGCTGAAATCATGGTTACATTGCTTGGACATATCTGGTGGAGCCTTGCAGTACTCTCCAGGCACATGTGCCCACATTTTCATAGTGTGTACCATGCTATACAATATGGTCCTGCGGAAACAGCTGCCGCAGGGACAGAATGGTGAAGGCCCTCACAGCCAACCACCTTTGCACAGGGCTCCACATGCACAGAGGTACTCAGACCATGAACACCCTGAGCCAGCCCCAGTAGGCAGATGGAGGCGTGCACAGTATGCCCATGCCTTGGCAAAGAGGGAACGTATAGCACACACACTAACAGTGTAGGCACCTAGGGACTGACACCTTTCTCCACCTGCACACACAGTAAAAATGGATGGCACACACACAAGACTACCTGTAAATTGTCATGTATAGGTAGTCTACTGTGTGCATCTAACATAGGCAGCCCTCAACTACTGCACACACAACAGCCATTGGCACAAGGTAAGTCAACAACTGAACAGTAAATTAAGCTATCAGCATATGCAGATACTGTATGTATAGATTCATAGGTAGGTACTTGGCCAACTGCCAGCAGCCATTCATAAGCTCAGCCAAAATGTGTCAGCATTTGCCACCCCATTGATCCATTAACTGTCCCTCTGTGGAGCAGAGCCAATGGGGGGATTCCTGGTGTGCATCTACTGTTCCCCATCCACCCTTCAGGGTTTCTCTTGCAGAGTGTTAGTGAGGGGTTCTGTATAATGTAGTTAGGGATGTTGTTCCAAAGTATGGGGAGTGTCTGTGACAGGAAGCTGTCCCTCCAGCATTTTCCAGTTATTGTTGTGGTAGAGTTCAGCTCACTACAGTGTGTGGCTCACTGTGACATGGATTCCCATAGGTGGAGCATATCCATCTAGCCTGAGTTTGACATGGCTCTGTTGGCCAGTGGAGATCATCTCTGGGTAAATGAGATGCCACTGAGTAAAACAGGAGTTTATTCAGCCTGGCTGCATAGACCATATGTTGGAGGCCAGTATTCCCCTTGGCGAGGTACATTAGTGGACCCCCCCAGCTGTTGGAAGTGCCTTCTGAGGTACATCCCACATGGGTTATTATACCCTATGATAGGACTGATGAGTGATGAGTAAAGGGGCACTATAACCCCAGTATGTCTAGATGGTAATCCTTTAGTAATCAGATGGCCTACATAGAAGGATGTCCTAACTACTGTGGAGATATGATTGCCAAAGGGGAGATCACTATCTACCTTAGTCCCCAGATACCCCATTACCTTGTCTGTATTAAAGTGGCAGCCACTTATGTGTTAATATGTGAGTGCCAATTCCACAATGGAATGACCATGCAGTTAGTGCACTTGGATGGAGGCCATGTCATTGGCACCCTGTGACATTCTCTGTGAGGCCCCTTGAGGGATGTCTGTGTCAGCTGGACTATCAATCATGGCTCCCAGTTCACAGTCATTGCCAAACATGGTCTGCTGTAGTCCACCTGTGTTTGCCTGTACCTCTGAGACGTATATGCCAAACAGTAGGGCTCCCAGGACTGAGTCCTGTGGGACACCAGTCGTGACTGGTCAAGAGTTGGACCTGGAGACTGCTAGTCATATCATGTGGGTTCTGTGTGCAAGCCCATTGGCAACCCAACCTGTGATGTATGGGTGAATGTACAGGCTGGTGTGTTTATCAATAATACCTGAGTGGGGCATGGTGTCAAAAGCCTTGGCGAGGTCCAGGTAGTATGTGTGAACCACCTCCCCCATCATCTAACATCTTGGTGACTGTATGTAAGACGTCAAACAGGTTCAGTAGGCATGAAATGCACTCAACCAAGCTAACCTGGGTTGGGTCTCATGTTCGGAGGTTACAAATGTCATTGTTAATGAGTGCCATGAGGATGTGAACCATACCATTGCAGACCAGGCTAGTCAGGCTTATGGGGTGGTAGTTACCATGGTAAGTTGTGATTCCACCTTGATGGAGTGAAATAACTGTTGCCATGCACCATTGTCTGAGCATGTAGCCTGTAGAGAGGCTGAGGTAGGAATGCTTAATTAGGTGGGGGGCAGGTTGTCTTGTACAGTTTGCAAGATGCAGTCTGGGTTCTGCTGTTAGAGAGGGCCATTTCCACCTGTGTGTCTCTGATGGTTGGGATACTGTACCTTTCAGGTAGTGTTGTGGGTGAAGTATGCACCGAATGTATCTGCAAGGATGTTGGTGACATCAGTAGGATCAGCATATTTTGTGCTATATTTCACCGACAAATTGCAAATCTGTGTGTCACCACGTAGATCCTCAACATAGCCAAAGAAAGCTTTGTGGTTATCTTTCAAATCCTTGCGTATTCTCCTGCTGATGTTAGCTTTGGATGATGTCATGAGGGACCTTTGTATCATACTAATAGTGGTCATGGATGTCTGCCCTTCGTGGGATTTGCTGTGTTTCTGGAACACTGTCCTACTTCTGTAGTATAGCCTGTTTATTGCAGAGGTCCACCAGATTGGTGTCCTTGTCTAGGAGGAGTGAGTCTTGGTTTACCAGTGATGGCACAGTCCATACATCCATGTAGGTGCTTATAGACTGCATTTGTAAATCTGTCTGTATCTTGAGCAGTGTTCACCTTAGCGTGGGGGCTGTGAAACCCCCCACCCCTGTCACTAGTAGTGTACATTTAGCTGTAGGAAAGGTATCCACTATGGTATCCGTGGGTGGGGGAAATGCTTGGGTGTGGAAACAGTGAATAGTTCATGGTCAGATCTAACCAGTGACCGGTTAACCTCCGCTGTGGTGCACCTGTGACCCATGTTGGTGATGACCACTTCTAGTAGTTTCCACCCCACTTTAGGGAGGTTACCACCTGATACAGGGCATATGAAGTGATAAATTCCAGGAAGCGCTGGGCCTTGAAGTGAGTACTGGAGTACGTTTCCCAGTTAATGGTATGGTAGTTGACATCTACCAATGCCGGAGTGTGCTTTAGGACTGTCATGTTCTCCACAGTCTCCAGGTAGGTGGAGTGGAGGTCCTGGGTCATGGATGGTGATCCACAGCAGGCCACAGTTTACATTGCAGTTGTGACTGATGTTAGTTGCACATGGATGATCACAGAGATATCATGCTGCCCCACTAACCTGGAGGTGTAGGTATCCCTGATGAATATGGATACAGCCCCTCCATGTCTGTCAGTCCATGTTCTGTGGCTGAAATGTATGGCATGGGTTGTAGTCTGGTAGTGCTGGTGTGTTCTCAGGAGCCTTAAGACAGATTTCAGTTAATGCACAGATGTTGATGTTGTCCATCCTGAGGAGTGCTGTGAGTGCATGCATGTTGTGATCACAACCCCTGGTGTTGAGTAGCATAATCCTCATTAAATCTGCTATTGTGCTGTTTACGGAGCTGGTATTCACCTTCGAGACTCTCCTAAATAAGTCACCATGGGGGAGCCAATAGCCTTGGCCAGTATTCCAAAGCCTAAGGCTGACACATGGGCTGGTATGGTATCATTGCATGCATGTCTCCATCTGTGCTTGTTTTTCATCTCCCCTGTAGGTAACCTACTGGTAAGCAATAGAAAGCCTTAAACTTATACAAGTCTTCTAGCTTCCAAGATAGGCTTTTGGAGTGACTAAGCATCAATGTTCTGTATGTTCTTGCTGTACTCAACTGTTTCCTGACTACATGGTGATTTCCCACTGTATATTGTGATCTGAAGGTCTGTTTATTCACATATTATGGCTGTGATGGCCTGCATGTTAGAGGTTCACAGATAGCCTACTACCTATCTGCCCAAGGATAATTAGAAGCATAGCTACAGTGTTTTGGCATTCCCCACACCATTGATTAGGTAACTGAGCCTCTGTCAAGCATAGCCAATGAAGCAATTCCAGGCAGAGTTGCTGGAAGCTGTTGAAGACTGGAGTTGTGGAGGGTGATAGGGACACTTAGGGATCTAAAGAAGGCATGTTAATGTGACAATTCAACACCATTCAATTCCCTCAACAGGTCTCGCAGCTATCAAACTGGACAGGCTCCCCCACCCCCTGGCTGTATGGTTCTGAGACACATGATCCCAGGGGTGTATAGTCTGTTACCCATTCACACAAGGTTTCCCTTGAATTGTGTCAGTGAGAGGCTATGCCTAATGAAGTTAGGAATGTAATGTATTGTCTCACAGTACATTTGTTATATGTTGTTATTTCAAGAGTATGTGAAGCTCAGTGAGTTTGGGGGCCTCCGCCCTTTGCTTAGCCTAGCTTACACAGAAATCATCTAAATAGGAAATAGCCGGAAGCAACGTTACTGACAACAGTGTAATGGTTACAGCATCTGCATAGTATCTGTGCATTCAATGTTACAATTCCAATAAAGGCAGGGATTTTTATCATGTGCAAAAGTATACCTTAACCACAGCTTGCATATATAGGTAGTAATCATCTGTATAATAAACATTCAAAACACCCATATAAACCCATGTGTGCTGGAGAGTACAGTCAACAGAGAATGTAATGTTATGTCAGCACATAGTGAGATGTTACGTCACTGACATATATATATCCAGATTAGTTAGTGGATGTGGCCGTGTTTGTGCGCACAGGTTATACGTTACAAAGTTTGTTTAACTGTGTTTAACCGCTGCTATAATGTCATGCAAACACTTTTAAACATGCTT